>NC_088417.1:93827072-93842072 GCF_034236695.1 Oncorhynchus nerka | reverse complement strand
CCCATTCCCTACAGCGTTAGAAGTTCAAACCACTCCCATTCCCTACAGCGTTAGAAGTTCAAACCACTCCCATTCCCTACCGCGTTAGAAGTTCAAACCACTCCCATTCCCTACAGCGTTAGAAGTTCAAACCACTCCCATTCCCTACAGCGTTAGAAGTTCAAACCACTCCCATTCCTACAGCGTTAGAAGTTCAAACCACTCCCATTCCTACCGCGTTAGAAGTTCAAACCACTCCCATTCCTACAGCGTTAGAAGTTCAAACCACTCCCATTCCTACAGCGTTAGAAGTTCAAACCACTCCCATTCTTACCGCTCTAGAAGTTCAAACCACTCCCATTCTTACCGCTCTAGAAGTTCAAACCACTCCCATTCCTACAGCGTTAGAAGTTCAAACCACTCCCATTCTTACCGCTCTAGAAGTTCAAACCACTCCCATTCTTACCGCTCTAGAAGTTCAAACCACTCCCATTCCTACCGCATTAGAAGTTCAAACCACTCCCATTCCCTACCGCGTTAGAAGTTCAAACCACTCCCATTCTTACCGCTCTAGAAGTTCAAACCACTCCCATTCCTACCGCGTTAGAAGTTCAAACCACTCCCATTCCTACAGCGTTAGAAGTTCAAACCACTCCCATTCTTACCGCTCTAGAAGTTCAAACCACTCCCTTCCCTACAGCGTTAGAAGTTCAAACCACTCCCATTCCTACCGCGTTAGAAGTTCAAACCACTCCCATTCCCTACCGCGTTAGAAGTTCAAACCACTCCCATTCCCTACCGCGTTAGAAGTTCAAACCACTCCCTTCCCTACAGCGTTAGAAGTTCAAACCACTCCCTTCCCTACAGCGTTAGAAGTTCAAACCACTCCCATTCCCTACCGCGTTAGAAGTTCAAACCACTCCCATTCCCTACAGCGTTAGAAGTTCAAACCACTCCCATTCCCTACAGCGTTAGAAGTTCAAACCACTCCCATTCCTACCGCGTTAGAAGTTCAAACCACTCCCATTCCTACAGCGTTAGAAGTTCAAACCACTCCCATTCCTACAGCGTTAGAAGTTCAAACCACTCCCATTCTTACCGCTCTAGAAGTTCAAACCACTCCCTTCCCTACAGCGTTAGAAGTTCAAACCACTCCCATTCCTACCGCGTTAGAAGTTCAAACCACTCCCATTCCTACAGCGTTAGAAGTTCAAACCACTCCCATCCCTACCGCGTTAGAAGTTCAAACCACTCCCATTCCCTACCGCGTTAGAAGTTCAAACCACTCCCTTCCCTACAGCGTTAGAAGTTCAAACCACTCCCATTCCTACCGCGTTAGAAGTTCAAACCACTCCCATTCCTACCGCGTTAGAAGTTCAAACCACTCCAATTCCCTACAGCGTTAGAAGTTCAAACCACTCCCATTCCCTACAGCGTTAGAAGTTCAAACCACTCCCATTCCCTACAGCGTTAGAAGTTCAAACCACTCCCATTCCCTACCGCGTTAGAAGTTCAAACCACTCCCATTCCCTACAGCGTTAGAAGTTCAAACCACTCCCATTCCCTACAGCGTTAGAAGTTCAAACCACTCCCATTCCCTACAGCGTTAGAAGTTCAAACCACTCCCATTCCTACCGCGTTAGAAGTTCAAACCACTCCCATTCCTACAGCGTTAGAAGTTCAAACCACTCCCATTCCTACAGCGTTAGAAGTTCAAACCACTCCCATTCTTACCGCTCTAGAAGTTCAAACCACTCCCATTCTTACCGCTCTAGAAGTTCAAACCACTCCCATTCCTACAGCGTTAGAAGTTCAAACCACTCCCATTCTTACCGCTCTAGAAGTTCAAACCACTCCCATTCTTACCGCTCTAGAAGTTCAAACCACTCCCATTCCTACCGCATTAGAAGTTCAAACCACTCCCATTCCCTACCGCGTTAGAAGTTCAAACCACTCCCATTCTTACCGCTCTAGAAGTTCAAACCACTCCCATTCCTACCGCGTTAGAAGTTCAAACCACTCCCATTCCTACAGCGTTAGAAGTTCAAACCACTCCCATTCTTACCGCTCTAGAAGTTCAAACCACTCCCTTCCCTACAGCGTTAGAAGTTCAAACCACTCCCATTCCTACCGCGTTAGAAGTTCAAACCACTCCCATTCCCTACCGCGTTAGAAGTTCAAACCACTCCCATTCCCTACCGCGTTAGAAGTTCAAACCACTCCCTTCCCTACAGCGTTAGAAGTTAAAACCACTCCCTTCCCTACAGCGTTAGAAGTTCAAACCACTCCCATTCCCTACCGCGTTAGAAGTTCAAACCACTCCCATTCCCTACAGCGTTAGAAGTTCAAACCACTCCCATTCCCTACAGCGTTAGAAGTTCAAACCACTCCCATTCCTACCGCGTTAGAAGTTCAAACCACTCCCATTCCTACAGCGTTAGAAGTTCAAACCACTCCCATTCCTACAGCGTTAGAAGTTCAAACCACTCCCATTCTTACCGCTCTAGAAGTTCAAACCACTCCCATTCTTACCGCTCTAGAAGTTCAAACCACTCCCATTCCTACCGCATTAGAAGTTCAAACCACTCCCATTCCCTACCGCGTTAGAAGTTCAAACCACTCCCATTCTTACCGCTCTAGAAGTTCAAACCACTCCCATTCCTACCGCGTTAGAAGTTCAAACCACTCCCTTCCCTACAGCGTTAGAAGTTCAAACCACTCCCATTCTTACCGCTCTAGAAGTTCAAACCACTCCCTTCCCTACAGCGTTAGAAGTTCAAACCACTCCCATTCCTACAGCGTTAGAAGTTCAAACCACTCCCATCCCTACCGCGTTAGAAGTTCAAACCACTCCCATTCCCTACCGCGTTAGAAGTTCAAACCACTCCCTTCCCTACAGCGTTAGAAGTTCAAACCACTCCCATTCCTACAGCGTTAGAAGTTCAAACCACTCCCTTCCCTACAGCGTTAGAAGTTCAAACCACTCCCATTCTTACCGCTCTAGAAGTTCAAACCACTCCCTTCCCTACAGCGTTAGAAGTTCAAACCACTCCCATTCCTACCGCGTTAGAAGTTCAAACCACTCCCATTCCTACCGCGTTAGAAGGTTTTAAAAAACGTGATAGAAAGTGTAGGCTAATTAATGGGAATTTGTAGCCTGTCAGTCTAATCGAGGTATACACAAAATAACGTCACTCTTCGTTATGTTTGAATATGTAACGTGGCTGCATGAACATTTAACACGGATGCATGAACATTTAACACGGATGCATGAACATTTAACACGGATGCATGGTATTGTAACGCGGATGCATGGTATTGTAACGCGGATGCATGGTATTGTAACGCGGATGCATGGTATTGTAACACGGATGCATGGTATTGTAACGTGGCTGCATGAACATTTAACACGGATGCATGAACTTTTAACACGGATGCATGAACTTTTAACACGGATGCATGAACTTTTAACACGGATGCATGATATTGTAACGCGGATGCATGGTATTGTAACACGGATGCATGGTATTGTAACGCGGATGCATGGTATTGTAACGCGGATGCATGGTATTGTAACACGTATGCATGGTATTGTAACGCGGATGCATGGTATTGTAACACGGATGCATGGTATTGTAACGCGGATGCATGGTATTGTAACACGGATGCATGGTATTGTAACGCGGATGCATGGTATTGTAACACGGATGCATGGTATTGTAACACGGATGCATGGTATTGTAACGCGGATGCATGGTATTGTAACGCGGATGCATGGTATTGTAACGCGGATGCATGGTATTGTAACACGGATGCATGGTATTGTAACACAGATGCATGGTATTGTAACACGGATGCATGGTATTGTAACACGGATGCATGGTATTGTAACGCGGATGCATGGTATTGTAACGCGGATGCATGGTATTGTAACACGGATGCATGGTATTGTAACACGGATGCATGGTATTGTAACACGGATGCATGGTATTGTAACACGGATGCATGGTATTGTAAACGGATGCATGGTATTGTAACGCGGATGCATGGTATTGTAACGCGGATGCATGGTATTGTAACGGATGCATGGATGCGGATGCATGGTATTGTAACACGGATGCATGGTATTGTAACACGGATGCATGGTATTGTAACACGGATGCATGGTATTGTAACACGGATGCATGGTATTGTAACACGGATGCATGGTATTGTAACACGGATGCATGGTATTGTAACACGGATGCATGGTATTGTAACACGGATGCATGGTATTGTAACACGGATGCATGGTATTTTAACGCGGATGCATGGTATTGTAACACGGATGCATGGTATTGTAACACGGATGCATGGTATTGTTCCAGATTATAACGTTGAGTGGTGTCATTGCATCCAATGCCAGTGTCAGCGATAAGATAATGCCAGGAGTCGCTTGTGGATTTGACAGCTCTAAAGCAGTCCCACTTCTGACAGAGCCCAGGGGTCCTAGTCTGGGTTCAGCAGGGCAGCAGGCAGAGCTCCCTGGTCCTGGAGAATGCAGCTTGGGCCTGGTTCTGTGTTTGTATGGATACTCTCATTGGGCCTCAGAACTGTCTGCGTCCTTGTACCCTACCGAGACCCCAGGTCCTAGCTAGAGCCTATTAGAGACCTGTAGTGAGTATCCAAATACACCACCCACACACACCGCACACCCCTCCAGCCCCATGCCCAGCCACCCAACACAGCTCAGGGGAACTCCATTTCATTCATCATCATGGCCTGACTCCGGCTGCAGTCTGCAGCTCGGAACACCCTGAACACTCCTCTCCCTGTCAGTGTTCACACTTGGGTGACACATGGGCCGGGGCTACAGAATGGAGCTATAGTCTAGAGACCCACTACAGGGAAAGCCAGGCTCGTGCTGAGAAAAGAACCCTTGTGTTCTTGTGAACCCTTGTGTCCTCTCAGGAGTGGTGGAGCCGCTGTGATGTCTGTCTGGCCGTGACAGTGTATCAATATCAAACAACACACTGTTAGACATACATTACAGCCTTAGTCCCCGCCCCTCATCAATCTACACACAATACCCCATAATGACATCACAATACCCCATATTGACAAAACAAAAACAGGTTTTTAGAAATGTTTGAAATGTATAAAAGAAAATACAAAAAAAATATTACATTTACATAAGTATTCAGACCCTTTACTCAGTACTTTGTTGAAGCACCATTGGCAGTGATTACGGCCTCGAGTCTTCTTGGGTATGACCCTACAAGCTTGGCACACCTGTACTTGGGGAGAATTCTCCAATTCTCTCAAGCTCCGTCAGGTTGGATAGAGAGTGTTGCTGCACAGCTATTTTCAGGTATCTCCAGAGATGTTCGATCGGGTCCAAGTCTTGGCTCTGGCTGGGCACCTCAAGGACATTCAGAGACTTGACCCGAAGCCACTCCTGTGTTGTCTTGGCTGTGTGCTTAGGGTTGTTGTCCTGTTGGAAGATGAACCTTCGCCCCCAGTCTGAGGTCCTGAGCGCTCTGGAGCAGGTTTTCATCGAGAATCTCTCTGTTCTTTGCTCCGTTCATCTTTGCCTCGATCCTGACTAGTCTCCCAGTCCCTGCCGCTGAAAAACATCCCCACAGCATGATGCTGCCACCACCATGCTTCATGGGATAGTGCCAGGTTTCCTCCAGACGTGACACTTGGCATTCAGGCGAAAGAGTTCAATTTGGGTTTCATTAGACCAGAGAATCTTGTTTCTCATTGTCTTAAAGTCTTTAGGTGCCTTTTGGCAAACTCCAAGTGAGGCCATTTACTGAGGAGGGGCTTCCGTCTGGCCGCTCTACCATAAAGGCCTGATTGATGGAATGCTGCAGAGATGGTTGTCCTGCTGGAAGGTTCTCCCATCTCCACAGAGGAACTCTAGAGCTCTGTCAGAGTGACCATTGGGTTCTTGGTCACCTCCCTGACCAAGGCCCTTCTCCCCCGATTGCTCAGTTTGGCTGGGATGCCGGCTCTAGGAAGAGTCTTGGTGGTTCCAAACGTCTTCCATTTAAGAATGATGGAGGCCAATGTGTTCTTGGGGGAACTTCAATGCTGCAGAGACGTTTTGGTACCCTTCCCCAGATCTGTTTCCCGACACAATCCTGTCTCTAAGCTCTAGAAACATCTCAAGGATGATCAATGGAAACAGGATGCACCTGAGCTCAATTTCAACTCTCATAGCAAATGGTCTGAAGACTTATGTAATTAAGGTATCTTCCTCATGCTTCACCACTCTGCAGTGGTCTCACTCTCAGACTGAGAGCAGGGAGAAGACGGACGAAATGGCAGCAGTTTTACGGGTGCCTAACCAATTGTGCTATTATGCCAATATCCCCATCATTGTCAGGAGAAAGAGACACGGGTGGTGTGCCTCGGAAGGATCCGCCAACGGCGAGTGGGAAATCTGCCTTTACATCAATATTACTTGCCAACATACAATCATTGGACAATAAATTAGACAAGGTACGAGCACAAATATGCTACCTACGGGACATCAAAAACTGTAATATCTTATGTTTCACTGAATCGTGGGTGAATGACGACATGGATAATATTCAGCTGGAGGGATTAACGCAGCACCGGCTAGATAGAACTGCACACTCCGGTAAGATGAGGGGGGGGCGGTCTGTGTATATTTGTAAACAACAGCTGGTGCGCGAAATCTAAATAAATCTCTAGATTTTGCTCGCCTGAAGTAGAGCGTCTCATGATAAGCTGTAGACCACACTATTTGCCAAGAGAGTTTTCATCTATATTTTTCATGGCTGTTTATCTACCACCACAGACTGAGTGCCTTCTCTTAGACCGCACTCAGTCAGCTGTATAAGGATTAAACAAACAGGAAAACGCCCACCCATATGCGGCACGCCTAGTGGGGTGACTTTAATGCAGGAAAACTGAAATCAGTCTTAACTCATTTCTATCAGCATGTTAAATGTGCAAACAGAGGAAAACAACTCCAGACCACCTTTACACCACATACAGAGACGTGTACAAAGCTCTCCCTCGACACCCATTTGGCAAATCTGACCATAATTCCATCCTCCTGATTCCTGCTTACAAGCAAAAACTAAAGCAGGAAGCACTAGTGACTTGGTCAATAGCAAAGTGGTCAGATGACGCAGATGCTAAGCTACATGACTGTTTTTTCTAGCACAGACTGGAATATGTTCCGAGATTCCTCCGATGGCATTGAGGAGTACACCACATCAGTCATTGGCTTCATCGATAAGTGCATCAATGACGTCGTCCCCACAGTGACTGTACATACATACCATAACAAGAAACCATAGATTACAGGCAACATCCGCACTGAGCTAAAGGGTAGAGCTGCCGCCTTCAAGGAGCGGGACTCTAACCCGGACGCTTATAAGAAATCCCGCTACGCCCTGCGACGAACCATCAAACAGGCAAAGCGTCAATACAGGACTAAGATTGAATCGTACTACACCGGCTCCAACACTCGTCTTATGTGGCAGGGCCTGCAAACTGTTACAGACTACAAAGGGAAGCACAGCCGCAAGCTGCCCAGTGACACAAGCCTACCAGACGAGCTAAATCACTTATATGTTCCCTTTGAGGAAAGCAACACTGAGGCATGCATGAGAGTGTCAGCTGTTCCGGGTGACTGTACGATCACGCTCTCCGTAGCCAACCTGATTAAGACCTTTAAACAGGTCAACATTCACAAGGCCGCTGGGCCAGATGGATTACTAGGACGGTTGCTCCGGGCATGTGCTGACCAACTGACAGGTGTCTTCACTGACATTTTCAACATGTCCCTGATTGAGTCTGTAATACCAACATGTTTCTAGCAGACCACCATAGTCCCTGTGCCCAAGAACACAAAGGCAACCTGCCTAAATAACTACAGACCCATAGCACTCACATCCGTAGCCATGAAGTGCTTTGAAAGACTGGTCATGGCTCACATCAACACCATTATCCCAGAAACCATAGACCACTCCAATTTGCATACCGCCCCAACAGATCCACAGATGATGCAATCTCTATTGCACTCCACACGGCCCTTTCTCACCTGGACAAAAGGAACAGCTACGTGAGAATGCTATTCATTGACTACAGCTCAGCGTTCAACACCATAGTGCCCTCCAAGCTCATCACTAAGCTAAGGATCCTGGGACTAAACACCTCCCTCTGCAACTGGATCCTGGACTTCCTGACGGGCCGCCCCCAGGTGGTAAGGGTAGGTAACAACACATCTGCCACGCTGATCCTCAACACAGGGGTGCATGCTTAGTCCCCTCCTGTACTCCCTGTTCACTCACCATCATTAAGTTTGCAGACGACACAACAGTGGCAGGCCTGATCACTGACAACGACGAGACAGCCTATAGGGAGGAGGTCAGTGACCTGGCCGGGTGGTGCCAAAATAACAACCTATCACTCATCGCAAGACAAAGGAGATGATTGTGGACTACAGGAAAAGGAAGACAGAGCACGCCTCCACTGCCTGGTACGGCAACTGCTCAGCCTCCGACCGCAAGGCACTACTAGGGTAGTGGGTACGGTCCAGTACATCACTGGGGCTAAGCTGGACCTCTATACCAGGCGGTGTCAAAAAATTGTCAAAGACTCCAGCCACCCCAGTCACAGACTGTTCTTTCTGCTACAGTATGGCAAGCGGTGCCGGAGCACCAAGTCTAGGACCAAAAGGCTTCTCAATAGCTTTTACCCCCAAGCCATAAGATTCCTGAACAGCTAATAAAATGGCCACCCGGACTATGCATTGTGTCCCTCCACACCCCATCCCCCCAATCCCCCTCCAACCCCTCTTTTACGCTGCTGCTACTCTCTGTTTATCATCTATGCATTGTCACTTTAACTAATCCTACATGTACATATTACCTCAAATAGCCCGACTAACCAGTGCACCCACACATTGACTCTGTACCAGTAACACCTGTGTATAGCCTCCACATTGACTCTGTACCGTAACACCTGTGTATAGCCTCCACATTGACTCTGTACCGTAACACCCTGTATATAGTCTCCACATTGACTCTGTACCGTAACACCCTGTATATAGCCTCCACATTGACTCTGTACCGTAACACCCTGTATATAGTCTCCACATTGACTCTGTACCGTAACACCCTGTATATAGTCTCCACATTGACTCTGTACCGTAACACCCTGTATATAGCCTCCACATTGACTCTGTACCGTAACACCCTGTATATAGTCTCCAAATTGACTCTGTACCGTAACACCCTGTATATAGCCTCCACATTGACTCTGTACCGTAACACCCTGTATATAGCCTCCACATTGACTCTGTACAGTAACACCCTGTATATAGCCTCCACATTGACTCTGTACCGTAACACCCTGTATATAGTCTCCACATTGACTCTGTACAGTAACACCCTGTATATAGTCTCCACATTGACTCTGTACAGTAACACCCTGTATATAGCCTCCACATTGACTCTGTACAGTAACACCCTGTATATAGTCTCCACATTGACTCTGTACCGTAACACCCTGTATATAGTCTCCACATTGACTCTGTACCGTAACACCCTGTATATAGCCTCCACATTGACTCTGTACCGTAACACCCTGTATATAGTCTCCACATTGACTCTGTACCGTAACACCCTGTATATAGTCTCCACATTGACTCTGTACCGTAACACCCTGTATATAGCCTCCACATTGACTCTGTACCGTAACACCCTGTATATAGTCTCCACATTGACTCTGTACCGTAACACCCTGTATATAGTCTCCACATTGACTCTGTACCGTAACACCCTGTATATAGCCTCCACATTGACTCTGTACCGTAACACCCTGTATATAGCCTCCACATTGACTCTGTACCGTAACACCCTGTATATAGCCTCCACATTGACTCTGTACCGTAACACCCTGTATATAGCCTCCACATTGACTCTGTACCGTAACACCCTGTATATAGCCTCCACATTGACTCTGTACCGTAACACCCTGTATATAGTCTCCACATTGACTCTGTACCGTAACACCCTGTATATAGCCTCCACATTGACTCTGTACCGTAACACCCTGTATATAGTCTCCACATTGACTCTGTACCGTAACACCCTGTATATAGTCTCCACATTGACTCTGTACCGTAACACTCTGTATATAGCCTCCACATTGACTCTGTACCGTAACACCCTGTATATAGTCTCCACATTGACTCTGTACCGTAACACCCTGTATATAGTCTCCACATTGACTCTGTACCGTAACACCCTGTATATAGCCTCCACATTGACTCTGTACCGTAACACCCTGTATATAGCCTCCACATTGACTCTGTACCGTAACACCCTGTATATAGTCTCCACAATGACTCTGTACCGTAACACCCTGTATATAGCCTCCACATTGACTCTGTACCAGTACCCCCTGTATATAGCCTCCACATTGACTCTGTACCGTAACACCCTGTATATAGTCTCCACATTGACTCTGTACCGTAACACCCTGTATATACCCTCCACATTGACTCTGTACCGTAACACCCTGTATATAGCCTCCACATTGACTCTGTACCGTAACACCCTGTATATAGTCTCCACATTGACTCTGTACCGTAACACCCTGTATATAGTCTCCACATTGACTCTGTACCGTAACACCCTGTATATAGTCTCCACATTGACTCTGTACCGTAACACCCTGTATATAGCCTCCACATTGACTCTGTACCGTAACACCCTGTATATAGTCTCCACATTGACTCTGTACCGTAACACCCTGTATATAGCCTCCACATTGACTCTGTACCGTAACACCCTGTATATAGTCTCCACATTGAATCTCTACCGTAACACCCTGTATATAGTCTCCACATTGAATCTCTACCGTAACACCCTGTATATAGTCTCCACATTGACTCTGTACCGTAACACCCTGTATATAGTCTCCACATTGACTCTGTACCGTAACACCCTGTATATAGCCTCCACATTGACTCTGTACCGTAACACCCTGTATATAGTCTCCACATTGACTCTGTACCGTAACACCCTGTATATAGTCTCCACATTGACTCTGTACCGTAACACCCTGTATATAGCCTCCACATTGACTCTGTACCAGTACCCCCTGTATATAGCCTCCACATTGACTCTGTACCGTAACACCCTGTATATAGTCTCCACATTGACTCTGTACCGTAACACCCTGTATATAGCCTCCACATTGACTCTGTACCGTAACACCCTGTATATAGCCTCCACATTGACTCTGTACCGTAACACCCTGTATATAGTCTCCACATTGACTCTGTACCGTAACACCCTGTATATAGTCTCCACATTGACTCTGTACCGTAACACCCTGTATATAGTCTCCACATTGACTCTGTACCGTAACACCCTGTATATAGTCTCCACATTGACTCTGTACCGTAACACCCTGTATATAGTCTCCACATTGACTCTGTACCGTAACACCCTGTATATAGCCTCCACATTGACTCTGTACCGTAACACCCTGTATATAGTCTCCACATTGACTCTGTACCGTAACACCCTGTATATAGCCTCCACATTGACTCTGTACCGTAACACCCTGTATATAGTCTCCACATTGAATCTCTACCGTAACACCCTGTATATAGTCTCCACATTGAATCTCTACCGTAACACCCTGTATATAGTCTCCACATTGACTCTGTACCGTAACACCCTGTATATAGCCTCCACATTGACTCTGTACCGTAACACCCTGTATATAGTCTCCACATTGACTCTGTACCGTAACACCCTGTATATAGTCTCCACATTGACTCTGTACCGTAACACCCTGTATATAGCCTCCACATTGACTCTGTACCGTAACAGCCTGTATATAGCCTCCACATTGACTCTGTACCGTAACACCCTGTATATAGTCTCCACATTGACTCTGTACCGTAACACCCTGTATATAGTCTCCACATTGACTCTGTACCGTAACACCCTGTATATAGTCTCCACATTGACTCTGTACCGTAACACCCTGTATATAGTCTCCACATTGACTCTGTACCGTAACACCCTGTATATAGTCTCCACATTGACTCTGTACCGTAACACCCTGTATATAGCCTCCACATTGACTCTGTACCGTAACACCCTGTATATAGTCTCCACATTGACTCTGTACCGTAACACCCTGTATATAGCCTCCACATTGACTCTGTACCGTAACACCCTGTATATAGTCTCCACATTGACTCTGTACCGTAACACCCTGTATATAGTCTCCACATTGACTCTGTACCGTAACACCCTGTATATAGCCTCCACATTGACTCTGTACCGTAACACCCTGTATATAGTCTCCACATTGACTCTGTACCGTAACACCCTGTATATAGCCTCCACATTGACTCTGTACCGTAACACCCTGTATATAGTCTCCACATTGACTCTGTACCGTAACACCCTGTATATAGTCTCCACATTGACTCTGTACCGTAACACCCTGTATATAGTCTCCACATTGACTCTGTACCGTAACACCCTGTATATAGTCTCCACATTGACTCTGTACCGTAACACCCTGTATATAGTCTCCACATTGACTCTGTACCGTAACACCCTGTATATAGCCTCCACATTGACTCTGTACCGTAACACCCTGTATATAGTCTCCACATTGACTCTGTACCGTAACACCCTGTATATAGTCTCCACATTGAATCTCTACCGTAACACCCTGTATATAGTCTCCACATTGACTCTGTACCGTAACACCCTGTATATAGCCTCCACATTGACTCTGTACCGTAACACCCTGTATATAGTCTCCACATTGACTCTGTACCGTAACACCCTGTATATAGCCTCCACATTGACTCTGTACCGTAACACCCTGTATATAGTCTCCACATTGACTCTGTACCGTAACACCCTGTATATAGTCTCCACATTGACTCTGTACCGTAACACCCTGTATATAGCCTCCACATTGACTCTGTACCGTAACACCCTGTATATAGCCTCCACATTGACTCTGTACCGTAACACCCTGTATATAGTCTCCACATTGACTCTGTACCGTAACACCCTGTATATAGTCTCCACATTGACTCTGTACCGTAACACCCTGTATATATCCTCCACATTGACTCTGTACCGTAACACCCTGTATATAGTCTCCACATTGACTCTGTACCGTAACACCCTGTATATAGCCTCCACATTGACTCTGTACCATAACACCCTGTATATAGTCTCCACATTGACTCTGTACCGTAACACCCTGTATATAGTCTCCACATTGACTCTGTACCGTAACACCCTGTATATAGTCTCCACATTGACTCTGTACCGTAACACCCTGTATATAGTCTCCACATTGACTCTGTACCGTAACACCCTGTATATAGTCTCCACATTGACTCTGTACCGTAACACCCTGTATATAGTCTCCACATTGACTCTGTACCGTAACACCCTGTATATAGTCTCCACATTGACTCTGTACCGTAACACCCTGTATATAGTCTCCACATTGACTCTGTACCGTAACACCCTGTATATAGTCTCCACATTGACTCTGTACCGTAACACCCTGTATATAGTCTCCACATTGACTCTGTACCGTAACACCCTGTATATAGCCTCCACATTGACTCTGTACCGTAACACCCTGTATATAGTCTCCACATTGACTCTGTACTAAAACACCCTGTATATAGTCTCCACATTGACTCTGTACCGTAACACCCTGTATATAGTCTCCACATTGACTCTGTACCGTAACACCCTGTATATAGTCTCCACATTGACTCTGTACCGTAACACCCTGTATATAGTCTCCACATTGACTCTGTACCGTAACACCCTGTATATAGTCTCCACATTGACTCTGTACCGTAACACCCTGTATATAGTCTCCACATTGACTCTGTACCGTAACACCCTGTATATAGTCTCCACATTGACTCTGTACCGTAACACCCTGTATATAGTCTCCACATTGACTCTGTACCGTAACACCCTGTATATAGTCTCCACATTGACTCTGTACCGTAACACCCTGTATATAGTCTCCACATTGACTCTGTACCGTAACACCCTGTATATAGTCTCCACATTGACTCTGTACCGTAACACCCTGTATATAGTCTCCACATTGACTCTGTACCGTAACACCCTGTATATAGTCTCCACATTGACTCTGTACCGTAACACCCTGTATATAGTCTCCACATTGACTCTGTACCGTAACACCCTGTATATAGTCTCCACATTGACTCTGTACCGTAACACCCTGTATATAGTCTCCACATTGACTCTGTACCGTAACACCCTGTATATAGTCTCCACATTGACTCTGTACCGTAACACCCTGTATATAGCCTCCACATTGACTCTGTACCGTAACACCCTGTATATTGACTCTGTACTCCACATTGACTCTGTACCGTAACACCCTGTATATAGTCTCCACATTGACTCTGTACCGTAACACCCTGTATATAGTCTCCACATTGACTCTGTACCGTAACACCCTGTATATAGTCTCCACATTGACTCTGTACCGTAACACCCTGTATATAGTCTCCACATTGACTCTGTACCGTAACACCCTGTATATAGTCTCCACATTGACTCTGTCGTAACACCCTGTATATAGTCTCCACATTGACTCTGTACCGTAACACCCTGTATATAGTCTCCACATTGACTCTGTACCGTAACACCCTGTATATAGTCTCCACATTGACTCTGTACCGTAACACCCTGTATATAGTCTCCACATTGACTCTGTACCGTAACACCCTGTATATAGTCTCCACATTGACTCTGTACCGTAACACCCTGTATATAGTCTCCACATTGACTCTGTACCGTAACACCCTGTATATAGTCTCCACATTGACTCTGTACCGTAACACCCTGTATATAGTCTCCACATTGACTCTGTACCGTAACACCCTGTATATAGTCTCCACATTGACTCTGTACCGTAACACCCTGTATATAGCCTCCACATTGA
>NC_088417.1:93804572-93817072 GCF_034236695.1 Oncorhynchus nerka | reverse complement strand
TGCTGCTGCTGCTGCTGCTGCTGCTGCTTAACGCTGCTGCTTGCTGCTGCTGCTGACTGCTGCTGCTGCTGCTGCTGCTGCTGCTGCAGCTGCTGCTGCTGCTGCTGCTGCTGCTGCTGCTGCTGCAACTGCTGCTGCTGCTGCTGCTGCTGCTGCTGCTGCTGCTGCTGCTGCTGCTGCTGCTGCTGCTGCTGCTGCTGCTGCTGCTAACTGCTGCTTGCTGCTGCTGCTGCTGCTGCTGCTGCTGCTGCTGCTGCTGCTGCTGCTGCTGCTGCTGCTGCTGCTGCTGCTGCAACAACTGCGGCTACTACAGCAGCGGCAACCAGCAGTACTACAGCAGCGGCGGCCGAAAACAACAACCTTTCTGCTGCTGCGGGCAACAGTCTGCTGCTGCTGCAACAGCGGCAAGGCTGGGGCAGCAGCGGCAGCAGCTGCTTGCTGCTGCAACAGCTGCTGCTGCCCAACAGCTGCTATTTCTGCAACAACAGCTGCTGCTGGACAGCAGCAGGGTGCTGCTGCAGCAGCTAAGCTGCGGCAACAAACAGCTGCTGCTGTAGCTGCAGCGCTGCTGCTGCTGCTGCAACGCTGACTCAACAGCGGCTCCCTCCACAGCTGCAACAACTGCTGCTCCCTCCCACCCCTACCTTCTCGCTGTCCACCCTGCCCACCCTGCAAACCTGCTGCTTGTCCCCCCACCTGCTGCTGCTGCTGCAACAGCCCCAGTTCTGCTGCCCCACAGCAGCCCCAGTTCTAGCCTGAGCTCCATGCAGCTGCTGCTGCTCAACAGCTCCATGCAGCCCCCAGTTCGGCCTGCTGCTCCATGCAGACCCAGTTCTAGCCCCCACAGCTCCAGCAGCGGCAGTTCTGCCCCACAGCTCCATGCAGCCCCAGTTCTAGCCCCACATGCAGCCCCAGTTCTAGCCCCACAGCTCCATGCAGCCCCAGCCTCGGCTGCTATCCCCCACCCCAGCACTAGCCTTGGTTCTTGCCGCTGTCCCCTGCTCTGTACCCCAGTCCTCTCTGAGCACGGCCCAGTCCCTCTCTGTACCCCAGCCCTCTCTGTACCCCAGCTCCCTCTCTTTGCCCAGTCCCTCTCTGTACCCCAGACCCTCTCTGTACCCCAGACCCTCTCTGTACCCCAGTCCTCTCTGCTACCCCAGTCCCTCTGCTGTACCCAGCCCTCTCTGCTACCCCAGACCCTCTGGTACCCCAGTCCTCTCTCTGCTACCCCAGTCCTCTCTGTACCCCAGACCTGCTCTGTACCCCAGTCCCTCTCTGTGCCCCAGACCCTCTCTTACCCCAGACCCTTCTGCTACTTCCACTGCTACTACTAATCAAATCAAATCAAATCACATTTATTTATATAGCCCTTCGTACATCAGCTGATATCTCAAAGTGCTGTACAGAAACCCAGCCTAAAACCCCAAACAGCAAGCAATGCAGGTGTAGAAGCACGGTGGCTAGGAAAAACTCCCTAGAAAGGCCAAAACCTAGGAAGAAACCTAGAGAGGTTGGCCAGTCCTCTTCTGGCTGTGCCGGGTGGAGATTATAACAGAACATGGCCAAGATGTTCAAATGTTCATAAATGACCAGCATGGTCGAATAATAATAAGGCAGAACAGTTGAAACTGGAGCAGCAGCACAGTCAGGTGGACTGGGGACAGCAAGGAGTCATCATGTCAGGTAGTCCTTGGGCATGGTCCTAGGGCTCAGGTCCTCCGAGAGAGAGAAAGAAAGAAAGAGAGAAGGAGAGAATTAGAGAACGCACAGGCTATTACTACTGCTACTACTACTACTACTGCTACTAATACTGCTACTTCTACTGCTGCTACTACTACTACTGCGACTACTACTACTACTAGTACTACTGCTACTACAACTGCTGCTACTACAGCTGGTATTAATGGTAGCTAATACAAATAGCCTGTCTTGTCAAGGCATGACTCCCCCCTCCCTCCCACCCTACCCGCTCCCTCCCTCCCACCCTACCTTCTCAGTCCCACCCTGCCCACCCTGCAAGCCCTGCCCCACTCACCCAGCCCCCCACCCTGCACGCTGCACGCCCAGCCCCAGTTCTAGCCCCACATGCAGCCCCAGTTCTAGCCCCACAGCTCCATGCAGCCCCAGTTCTAGCCCCACAGCTCCATGCAGCCCCAGTTCTAGCCCCACAGCTCCATGCAGACCCAGTTCTAGCCCCACAGCTCCATGCAGCCCCAGTTCTAGCCCCACAGCTCCATGCAGCCCCAGTTCTAGCCCCACATGCAGCCCCAGTTCTAGCCCCACAGCTCCATGCAGCCCCAGCCTCATACCTATCCCCCACCCCCAGCACTAGCCTTGGTTCTTGCCCTAGTCCCTCTCTGTACCCCAGTCCCTCTCTGTACCCCAGTCCCTCTCTGTACCCCAGCCCTCTCTGTACCCCAGTCCCTCTCTGTACCCCAGTCCCTCTCTGTACCCCAGACCCTCTCTGTACCCCAGACCCTCTCTGTACCCCAGTCCCTCTCTGTACCCCAGTCCCTCTCTGTACCCCAGTCCCTCTCTGTACCCCAGACCCTCTCTGTACCCCAGTCCCTCTCTGTACCCCAGTCCCTCTCTGTACCCCAGACCCTCTCTGTACCCCAGTCCCTCTCTGTACCCCAGACCCTCTCTGTACCCCAGACCCTCTCTGTACCCCAGTCCCTCTCTGTACCCCAGACTCTCTCTCTACTCCAGACTCTCTCTCTACTCCAGACTCTCTCTGTACCTCAGCCCCTCTCTTTACTCCAGACTCTCTCTCTACTCCAGACTCTCTCTCTACTCCAGACTCTCTCTCTACTCCAGACTCTCTCTGTACCTCAGACTCTCTCTCTACTCCAGACTCTCTCTATACCTCAGACTCTCTCTCTACTCCAGACTCTCTCTCTACTCCAGACTCTCTCTCTGTAACCCCAGACTCTCTCTATACCTCAGACTCTCTCTCTACCCCAGACTCTCTCTATACCCAGACTCTCTGTACCTCAGACTATCTCTACCCCAGACTCTCTCTACCCCAGACTCTCTCTACCCCAGACTCTCTCTATACCCAACTCTCTCTGTACCCCAGACTTTCTCTCTACCCAAGAATTTCTCTCTACCCCAGACTTTCTCTGTACCCCAGACTTTCTCTCTACCCCAGACTTTCTCTATACCCCAGACTTTCTCTGTACCCCAGACTCTCTCTCTACCCCAGACTTTCTCTATACCCCAGACTTTCTCTATACCCCAGACTTTCTCTATATCCCAGACTCTCTCTACCCCAGACTCTCTCTGTAACCCCAGACTCTCTCTGTAACCCCAGACTCTCTCTACCCCAGACTCTCTCTACCCCAGACTCTCTCTGTAACCCCAGACTCTCTCTACCCCAGACTCTCTCTGTAACCCCAGACTCTCTCTGTAACCTCAGACTCTCTCTACCCCAGACTCTCTCTGTAACCCCAGACTCTCTCTATACCCCAGACTCTCTCTGTAACCCCAGACTCTCTCTGTAACCCCAGACTCTCTCTACCCCAGACTCTCTCTACCCCAGACTCTCTCTGTAACCTCAGACTCTCTCTGTAACCCCAGACTCTCTCTGTAACCCCAGACTCTCTCTACCCCAGACTCTCTCTGTAACCTCAGACTCTCTCTGTCACCCCAGACTCTCTCTGTAACCCCAGACTCTCTCTGTAACCCCAGACTCTCTCTGTAACCCCAGACTCTCTCTGTAACCCCAGACTCTCTCTGTACCCCAGACTCTCTCTACCCCAGACTCTCTCTCTACCCCAGACTCTCTCTGTAACCCCATACTCTCTCTGTAACCCCAGACTCTCTCTGTAACCCCAGACTCTCTCTACCCCAGACTCTCTCTGTAACCCCAGACTCTCTCTACCCCAGACTCTCTCCGTAACCCCAGACTCTCTCTACCCCAGACTCTCTCCGTAACCCCAGACTCTCTCTACCCCAGACTCTCTCCGTAACCCCAGACTCTCTCTGTAACCCCAGACTCTCTCTACCCCAGACTCTCTCTGTAACCCCAGACTCTCTCTGTAACCCCAGACTCTCTCTACCCCAGACTCTCTCTGTAACCCCAGACTCTCTCTACCCCAGACTCTCTCTGTAACCCCAGACTCTCTCTGTAACCCGACTCTCTCTGTAACCCCAGACTCTCTCTATACCCCAGACTCTCTCTACCCAAGACTCTCTCTACCCCAGACTCTCTCTACCCCAGACTCTCTCTACCCCAGACTCTCTCTGTAACCCCAGACTCTCTCTGTAACCCCAGACTCTCTCTGTAACCCCAGACTCTCTCTACCCCAGACTCTCTCTGTAACCCCAGACTCTCTCTGTAACCCCAGACTCTCTCTACCCCAGACTCTCTCTGTAACCCCAGACTCTCTCTACCCCAGACTCTCTCTGTAACCCCAGACTCTCTCTATAACCCCAGACTCTCTCTGTAACCCCAGACTCTCTCTAACCCAGACTCTCTCTGTAACCTCAGACTCTCTCTGTAACCCCAGACTCTCTCTGTAACCCCAGACTCTCTCTGTAACCCCAGACTCTCTCTACCCCAGACTCTCTCCGTAACCCCAGACTCTCTCTACCCCAGACTCTCTCTGTAACCCCAGACTCTCTCTCTACCCCAGACTCTCTCTGTAACCCCAGACTCTCTCTACCCCAGACTCTATCTGTAACCCCAGACTCTCTCTGCCCCAGACTCTCTATACCCCAGACTCTCTCTACCCCAGACTCTCTCTCTACCCCAGACTCTCTATACCCCAGACTCTCTCTGTAACCCCAGACTCTCTCTGTAACCCCAGACTCTGTCTGTAACCCCAGACTCTCTCTACCCCAGACTCTCTCTGTAACCCCAGACTCTCTCTGTAACCCCAGACTCTCTCTGTAACCCCAGACTCTCTCTGTACCCCCAGACTCTCTCTACCCCAGACTCTCTCTGTAACCCCAGACTCTCTCTGTAACCCCAGACTCTCTCTGTAACCCCAGACTCTCTCTGTAACCCCAGACTCTCTCTACCCCAGACTCTCTATACCCCAGACTCTCTCTACCCCAGACTCTCTCTGTAACCCCAGACTCTCTCTACCCCAGACTCTCTCTGTAACCCCAGACTCTCTCTACCCCAGACTCTCTCCGTAACCCCAGACTCTCTCTACCCCAGACTCTCTCTGTAACCCCAGACTCTCTCTACCCCAGACTCTCTCTGTAACCCCAGACTCTCTCTACCCCAGACTCTCTGTAACCCCAGACTCTCTCTACCCCAGACTCTCTCTGTAACCCCAGACTCTCTCTGTAACCCGACTCTCTCTGTAACCCCAGACTCTCTCTATACCCCAGACTCTCTCTACCCCAGACTCTCTCTACCCCAGACTCTCTCTACCCCAGACTCTCTCTGTAACCCCAGACTCTCTCTACCCCAGACTCTCTCTACCCCAGACTCTCTCTACCCCAGACTCTCTCTGTAACCCCAGACTCTCTCTGTAACCCCAGACTCTCTCTGTAACCCCAGACTCTCTCTACCCCAGACTCTCTCTGTAACCCCAGACTCTCTCTACCCCAGACTCTCTCTGTAACCCCAGACTCTCTCTATAACCCCAGACTCTCTCTGTAACCCCAGACTCTCTCTACCCAGACTCTCTCTGTAACCTCAGACTCTCTCTGTAACCCCAGACTCTCTCTACCCCAGACTCTCTCTGTAACCCCAGACTCTCTCTGTAACCCCAGACTCTCTCTACCCCAGACTCTCTCTACCCCAGACTCTCTCCGTAACCCCAGACTCTCTCTACCCCAGACTCTCTCTGTAACCCCAGACTCTCTCTCTACCCCAGACTCTCTCTGTAACCCCAGACTCTCTCTACCCCAGACTCTATCTGTAACCCCAGACTCTCTCTGCCCCAGACTCTCTATACCCCAGACTCTCTCTACCCCAGACTCTCTCTCTACCCCAGACTCTCTATACCCCAGACTCTCTCTGTAACCCCAGACTCTCTCTGTAACCCCAGACTCTCTCTGTAACCCCAGACTCTCTCTGTAACCCCAGACTCTCTCTACCCCAGACTCTCTCTGTAACCCCAGACTCTCTATACCCCAGACTCTCTCTGTAACCCCAGATTCTCTATACCCCAGACTCTCTCTGTAACCCCAGACTCTCTCTGTAACCCCAGACTCTCTCTACCCCAGACTCTCTCTGTAACCCCAGACTCTCTCTGTAACCCCAGACTCTCTGTAACCCCAGACTCTCTCTGTAACCCCAGACTCTCTCTGTAACCCCAGACTCTCTCTGTAACCCCAGACTCTCTCTGTAACCCCCAGACTCTCTCTGTACCCCCAGACTCTCTCTAACCCCAGACTCTCTGTAACCCCAGACTCTCTCTGTACCCCAGACTCTCTGTACCCCAGACTCTCTCTACCCCAGACTCTCTCTACCCCAGACTCTCTCTCTACCCCAGACTCTCTCTGTAACCCCAGACTCTCTCTGTAACCCCAGACTCTCTCTGTAACCCCAGACTCTCTCTGTAACCCCAGACTCTCTCTACCCCAGACTCTCTCTGTAACCCCAGACTCTCTCTACCCCAGACTCTCTCCGTAACCCCAGACTCTCTCTACCCCAGACTCTCTCTGTAACCCCAGACTCTCTCTACCCCAGACTCTCTCCGTAACCCCAGACTCTCTCTACCCCAGACTCTCTCTGTAACCCCAGACTCTCTCTACCCCAGACTCTCTCTGTAACCCCAGACTCTCTCTGTAACCCCAGACTCTCTCTGTAACCCCAGACTCTCTCTACCCCAGACTCTCTCTGTAACCCCAGACTCTCTCTACCCCAGACTCTCTCTGACTCCCAGACTCTCTCTACCCCAGACTCTCTACCCCAGACTCTCTGTAACCCCAGACTCTCTCTACCCCAGACTCTCTCTGTAACCCCAGACTCTCTCTACCCCAGACTCTCTCTGTAACCCCAGACTCTCTCTGTACCCCCAGACTCTCTCTGTAACCCCAGACTCTCTCTACCCCAGACTCTCTGTAACCCCAGACTCTCTCTAACCCCAGACTCTCTCTCTCTCTGTAACCCGACTCTCTCTGTAACCCCAGACTCTCTCTATACCCCAGACTCTCTCTACCCCAGACTCTCTCTACCCCAGACTCTCTCTACCCCAGACTCTCTCTGTAACCCCAGACTCTCTCTGTAACCCCAGACTCTCTCTACCCCAGATTCTCTCTGTAACCCCAGACTCTCTCTACCCCAGACTCTAACCCCAGACTCTCTCTAACCCCAGACTCTCTGTAACCCCCAGACTCTCTCTGTAGCCCCAGACTCTCTCTACCCCAGACTCTCTCCGTAACCCCAGACTCTCTCTGTAACCCCAGACTCTCTCTGTAACCCCAGACTCTCTCTGTAACCCCAGACTCTCTCTGTAACCTCAGACTCTCTCTGTAACCCCAGACTCTCTCTGTAACCCCCAGACTCTCTCTGTAACCCCAGACTCTCTCTACCCCAGACTCTCTCTGTAACCCCAGACTCTCTCTGTACCCCAGACTCTCTCTACCCCAGACTCTCTCTCTACCCCAGACTCTCTCTACCCCAGACTCTCTCTCTACCCCAGACTCTCTCTGTAACCCCATACTCTCTCTGTAACCCCAGACTCTCTCTGTAACCCCAGACTCTCTCTACCCCAGGCTCTCTCTGTAACCCCAGACTCTCTCTACCCCAGACTCTCTCCGTAACCCCAGACTCTCTCTACCCCAGACTCTCTGTAACCCCAGACTCTCTCTACCCCAGACTCTCTCTGTAACCCCAGACTCTCTCTACCCCAGACTCTCTCTGTAACCCCAGACTCTCTCTACCCCAGACTCTCTCTGTAACCCCAGACTCTCTCTGTAACCTCAGACTCTCTCTGTAACCCCAGACTCTCTCTACCCCAGACTCTCTCTGTAACCCCAGACTCTCTCTGTAACCCCAGACTCTCTCTACCCCAGACTCTCTCTACCCCAGACTCTCTGTAACCCCAGACTCTCTCTACCCCAGACTCTCTCTGTAACCCCAGACTCTCTCTCTACCCCAGACTCTCTCTGTAACCCCAGACTCTCTCTACCCCAGACTCTATCTGTAACCCCAGACTCTCTCTGCCCCAGACTCTCTATACCCCAGACTCTCTCTACCCCAGACTCTCTCTCTACCCCAGACTCTCTATACCCCAGACTCTCTCTGTAACCCCAGACTCTCTCTGTAACCCCAGACTCTCTCTGTAACCCCAGACTCTCTCTGTAACCCCAGACTCTCTCTACCCCAGACTCTCTCTGTAACCCCAGACTCTCTATACCCCAGACTCTCTCTGTAACCCCAGATTCTCTATACCCCAGACTCTCTCTGTAACCCCAGACTCTCTCTGTAGCCCCAGACTCTCTCTACCCCAGACTCTCTCCGTAACCCCAGACTCTCTCTGTAACCCCAGACTCTCTCTGTAACCCCAGACTCTCTCTGTAACCCCAGACTCTCTCTGTAACCTCAGACTCTCTCTGTAACCCCAGACTCTCTCTGTAACCCCCAGACTCTCTCTGTAACCCCAGACTCTCTCTACCCCAGACTCTCTCTGTAACCCCAGACTCTCTCTGTACCCCAGACTCTCTCTACCCCAGACTCTCTCTCTCACCCCAGACTCTCTCTACCCCAGACTCTCTCTCTACCCCAGACTCTCTCTGTAACCCCAGACTCTCTCTGTAACCCCAGACTCTCTGTAACCCCAGACTCTCTCTACCCCAGACTCTCTCTGTAACCCCAGACTCTCTCTACCCCAGACTCTCTGTAACCCCAGACTCTCTACCCCAGACTCTCTGTAACCCCAGACTCTCTCTACCCCAGACTCTCTCTGTAACCCCAGACTCTCTCTACCCCAGACTCTCTCCGTAACCCCAGACTCTCTCTACCCCAGACTCTCTCTGTAACCCCAGACTCTCTCTACCCCAGACTCTCTCTGTAACCCCAGACTCTCTCTACCCCAGACTCTCTCTGTAACCTCAGACTCTCTCTGTAACCCCAGACTCTCTCTGTAACCCCAGACTCTCTATACCCCAGACTCTCTCTACCCAAGACTCTCTCTACCCCAGACTCTCTCTACCCCAGACTCTCTCTACCCCAGACTCTCTCTGTAACCCCAGACTCTCTCTGTAACCCCAGACTCTCTCTACCCCAGATTCTCTCTGTAACCCCAGACTCTCTCTACCCCAGACTCTCTCTACCCCAGACTCTCTCTACCCCAGACTCTCTCTGTAACCCCAGACTCTCTCTGTAACCCCAGACTCTACCCCAGACTCTCTCTGTAACCCCAGACTCTCTCTGTAACCCCAGACTCTCTCTGTAACCCCAGACTCTCTCTGTAACCCCAGACTCTCTCTGTAACCCCCAGACTCTCTCTGTAACCCCAGACTCTCTCTGTAACCCCAGACTCTCTCTGTAACCCCAGACTCTCTCTACCCCAGACTCTCTGTAACCCCAGACTCTCTCTGTAACCCCAGACTCTCTCTACCCCAGACTCTCTCTGTAACCCCAGACTCTCTCTACCCCAGACTCTCTCTAACCCCAGACTCTCTGTAACCCCAGACTCTCTCTGTAACCCCAGACTCTCTGTAACCCCAGACTCTCTCTACCCCAGACTCTCTCTGTAACCCCAGACTCTCTCTACCCCAGACTCTCTCCTGTAACCCCAGACTCTCTCTACCCCAGACTCTCTGTAACCCCAGACTCTCTCTACCCCAGACTCTCTCTGTAACCCCAGACTCTCTCTAACCCCAGACTCTCTGTAACCCCAGACTCTCTCTACCCCAGACTCTCTCTGTAACCCCAGACTCTCTCTAACCCCAGACTCTCTCTAACCCCAGACTCTCTCTACCCCAGACTCTCTCTGTAACCCCAGACTCTCTCTAACCCCAGACTCTCTCTGTAACCCCAGACTCTCTCTGTACCCCAGACTCTCTCTAACCCCAGACTCTCTCTACCCCAGACTCTCTCTACCCCCAGACTCTCTAACCCCAGACTCTCTACCCCAGACTCTCTCTGTAACCCCAGACTCTCTCTACCCCTCTCTCTGTAACCCCAGACTCTCTCTACCCCAGTAACCCCAGACTCTCTCTACCCCAGACTCTCTCTGTAACCCCAGACTCTCTCTGTAACCCCAGACTCTCTCTACCCCAGACTCTCTCTGTAACCCCAGACTCTCTCTGTAACCCCAGACTCTCTCTAACCCCAGACTCTCTCTGTAACCCCAGACTCTCTCTACCCCAGACTCTCTCTGTAACCCCAGACTCTCTCTATAACCCCAGACTCTCTCTGTAACCCCAGACTCTAACCAGACTCTCTCTGTAACCTCAGACTCTCTCTGTAACCCCAGACTCTCTCTACCCCAGACTCTCTCTGTAACCCCAGACTCTCTGTAACCCCAGACTCTCTCTACCCCAGACTCCCTACCCCAGACTCTCTCTGTAACCCCAGACTCTCTCTACCCCAGACTCTCTGTAACCCCAGACTCTCTATCTACCCCAGACTCTCTCTGTAACCCCAGACTCTCTCTACCCCAGACTCTATCTGTAACCCCAGACTCTCTCTGCCCCAGACTCTCTATACCCCAGACTCTCTCTACCCCAGACTCTCTCTGTAACCCCAGACTCTCTAACCCCAGACTCTCTCTGTAACCCCAGACTCTCTGTAACCCCAGACTCTCTCTGTAACCCCAGACTCTCTCTACCCCAGACTCTCTCTGTAACCCCAGACTCTCTATACCCCAGACTCTCTCTGTAACCCCAGACTCTCTGTAACCCCAGACTCTCTCTGTAACCCCAGACACTCTCTGTAACCCCAGACTTCTCTGTAACCCCAGACTTTCTACCCCAGACTCTCTGTAACCCCAGACTCTCTCTGTAACTCCCAGACTCTCTGTAACCCCAGTCTATAACCCCAGACTCTCTGTAACCCCAGACTCTCTGTAACCTCAGACTCTTCTGTAACCCCAGACTCTCTCTACCCCTGTCTCCTGTAACCCCAGACTCTCTCTGTAACCCCAGACTTTACCCTAAGACTCTCTGTAACCCCAGACTCTTCTGTAACCCAGACTTCTCTACCCAGACTCTTCTGTAACCCCAGACTCTTCTACCCCAGACTTTCTGTAACCCCAGACTCTACCCCAGACTTCTGTAACCCCAGACTTAACCTCAGACTCTCTGTAACCCCAGACTTTCTGTAACCCCAGACTTCTACCCCAGACTTCTTTAACCAACTCACCCAGACCCTTTCTGTAACCCCAGACTTTCTCTGTAACCCCAGACTTCTCTTCTAGACTTTCTAACCCCTATAGACTCTCTCTGTAACCCCAGACTCTCTCTGTAACCTCAGACCTCTCTGTAACCCCAGACTCTCTGTAACCCCAGACTAACCCCAGACTCTCTCTGTAACCCCAGACTACCCCAGACTTTTCTACCCCAGACTCCTCTGTAACCCCAGACTCTCTCTAACCCCAGACCAGACTTTCTAACCTCCAGACTTTCTTTAACCTAACCAGACTCTCTAATTCCCAGACTTTCTATACCCTTCAGACCAGACCTTCTCTGTAACCCCAGTAACCTCTGTAACCCCAGACTTCTTCTCTGTAACCCCAGACTCTTCTACCCCAGACTCTTCCGTAACCCCAGACTCTTCTGTAACCCCAGACTTCTGTAACCCCAGACTTTCTACCCCAGACTCTTCCGTAACCCCAGACTTTCTGTAACTCCCAGACTTTCTGTAACCCCAGACTCTGTAACCCCAGACTTTCTGTAACCCCAGACTTTCTACCCCAGACTTCTGTAACCCCAGACTTTCTGTAACCCCAGACTCTCTCTACCCAAGACTCTCTTCTGTAACCCCAGACTTTCTGTAACTCCCAGACTCTTCTGTAACCCCAGACTTCTACCCCAGACTTTCTGTACCCCAGACTCTCTCTACCCCAGACTCTCTGTAACTCCCAGACTCTCTGTAACCCCAGACTTTCTTATACCCCAGACTTCTCTGTAACCCCAGACTTTCTCTACCCCAGACTTCTACCCCAGACTCTCTCTGTAACCCCAGACTCTCTGTAACCCCAGACTCTCTAACCCCAGACTCTCTCTGTAACCCCAGACTTTCTTGTAACCCCAGACTTTCTGTAACCCCAGACTCTTCTGTAACCCCAGACTTTCTACCCCAGACTCTCTCTGTAACCCCAGACTCTACCCCAGACTCTAATTCCAGACTCTCTCTGTAACCCCAGACTCTCTGTAACCCCAGACTTTCTGTAACCCCAGACTCTCTCTCTTACCCCAGACTTCTGTAACCCCAGACTTTCTCCTACTCCCAGACTCTCTGTAACCCCCAGACTCTCTGTAACCCCAGACTTTCTGTAAGACTCTCTCTACCTGACTTTATACCCTGTAGACTCTCTCTACCCAGACTTTCTGTAACCCCAGACTCTCTTTCTATCCTCAGACTTTCT
>NC_088417.1:93767289-93804072 GCF_034236695.1 Oncorhynchus nerka | reverse complement strand
CTCTCTGTAACCCCAGACTCTCTCTGTAACCCCAGACTCTCTACCCCAGACTCTCTGTAACCCCAGACTCTCTCTGTAACCCCAGACTCTCTACCCCAGACTCTCTATACCCCAGACTCTCTACCCCCAGACTACTCCCGTAACCCCAGACTCTCTCTGTAACCCCAGACTCTCTACCCAGACTCTTCTCCGTAACCCCAGACTCTCTCTGTAACCCCAGACTCTCTCTACCCCAGACTCTCTGTAACCCCAGACTCTCTCTGTAACCCCAGACTCTCTCTAACCCAGACTCTCTACCCCAGACTCTCTCTGTAACCCCAGACTTTCTGTAACCCCAGACTCTCTCTGTAACCCCAGAACCCCAGACTCTCTCTGTAACCCCAGACTCTCTCTACCCCAGACTCTCCGTAACCCCAGACTCTCTCTACCCCAGACTCTCTCTGTAACCCCAGACTCTCTCTAACCCCAGACTCTCTGTAACCCCAGACTCCTCTAACCCCAGACTCTCTCTGTAACCCCAGACTCTCTCTACCCCAGACTCTCTGTAACCCCAGACTCTCTCTGTAACCCCAGACTCTCTCTGTAACCCCAGACTCTCTCTACCCCAGACTCTCTCTGTAACCCCAGACTCTCTCTAACCCCAGACACTCTCTGTAACCCCAGAACTCTCTCTCTGTAACCCCAGACTCTCTCTGTAACCCCAGACTCTCTCTACCCCAGACTCTCTCTGTAACCCCAGACTTTCTATACCCCAGACTCTCTCTGTAACCCCAGACTCTCTCTACCCCCAGACTCTCTGTAACCCCAGACTCTCTCTGTAACCCCAGACTCTCTGTAACCCCAGACTCTCTCTGTAACCCCAGACTCTCTGTAACCCCAGACTCTCTGTACCCCCAGACTCTCTCTGTAACCCCAGACTCTCTCTGTAACCCCAGACTCTCTCTGTAACCCCAGACTCTCTCTGTAACCCCAGACTTTCTATCTCTGTAACCCCAGACTCTCTCTGTAACCCCAGACTCTCTCTGTAAACCCAGACTCTCTCTACCCCAGACTCTAACCCCAGACTCTCTCTATAACCCCAGACTCTCTCTGTAACCCCAGACTCTCTCTGTAACCCCAGACTCTCTCTGTAACCCCAGACTCTCTCTGTAACCCCAGACTCTCTCTAACCCCAGACTCTCTCTGTAACCCCAGACTCTCTCTGTAACCCCAGACTCTCTCTAACCCCAGACTCTCTCTGTAACCCCAGACTCTCTCTAACCCCAGACCCCAGACTCTCTGTAACCCCAGATGTAACCCCAGACTCTCTGTAACCCCAGACTCTCTATAACCCCAGACTCTCTCTGTAACCCCAGACTACCCCAGACTCTCTGTAACCCCAGACTCTCTCTGTAACCCCAGACTCTCTCTCTAACCCCAGACTCTCTGTAACCCCAGACTCTCTCTAACCCCAGACTCTCTCTGTAACCCAGAACCCCAGACTCTCTCTGTAACCCCAGACTCTCTCTACCCCAGACTCTCTCTGTAACCCCAGACTCTCTCTAACCCCAGACTCTCTAACCCCAGACTCTCTAACCCAGACTCTCTCTGTAACCCCAGACTCTCTCTGTAACCCCAGACTCTCTCTACCCAGACCCCAGACTCTCTGTAACCCCAGACTCTCTCTGTAACCCCAGACTCTCTCTGTAACCCCAGACTCTCTCTACCCCAGACTCTCTCTGTAACCCCAGACTCTCTCTGTAACCCCAGACTCTCTGTAACCCCAGACTCTCTCTAACCCCAGACTCTCTCTGTAACCCCAGACTCTCTCTACCCCAGACTCTCTCTGTAACCCCAGACTCTCTCTGTAACCCCAGACTCTCTCTAACCCCAGACTCTCTCTGTAACCCCAGACTCTCTCTGTAACCCCAGACTCTCTCTACCCCAGACTCTCTCTACCCCAGACTCTCTCTACCCCAGACTCTCTCTGTAACCCCAGACTCTCTCTACCCCAGACTCTCTCTGTAACCCCAGACTCTCTCTACCCCAGACTCTCTCTGTAACCCCAGACTCTCTCTGTAACCCCAGACTCTCTCTGTAACCCCAGACTCTCTCTGTAACCCCAGACTCTCTCTACCCCAGACTCTCTATACCCCAGACTCTCTCTACCCCAGACTCTCTCTGTAACCCCAGACTCTCTCTACCCCAGACTCTCTCTGTAACCCCAGACTCTCTCTGTAACCCCAGACTCTCTCTGTAACCCCAGACTCTCTAACCCCAGTAACCCCAGACTCTCTCTGTAACCCCAGACTCTCTCTACCCCAGACTCTCTCTGTAACCCCAGACTCTCTCTGTAACCCCAGACTCTTCTGTAACCCCAGACTTCTACCCCAGACTCTCTGTAACCCCAGACTCTCTCTGTAACCCCAGACTCTCTCTAACCCCAGACTCTCTCTAACCCCAGACTCTCTCTGTAACCCCAGACTCTCTCTGTAACCCCAGACTCTCTCTGTAACCCCAGACTCTCTCTACCCCAGACACTCTCTGTAACCCCAGACTCTCTCTGTAACCCCAGACTCTCTCTACCCCAGACTCTCTCTACCCCAGACTCTCTCTGTAACCCCAGACTCAGACTCTCTCTACCCCAGACTCTCTCTGTAACCCCAGACTCTCTCTGTAACCCCAGACTCTCTCTAACCCCAGACTCTCTGTAACCCCAGACTCTCTCTGTAACCCCAGACTCTCTAACCCCAGACTCTCTCTGTAACCCCAGACTCTCTCTACCCCAGACTCTCTGTAACCCCAGACTCTCTCTACCCCAGACTCTCTCTGTAACCCCAGACTCTCTCTACCCCAGACTCTCTCTGTAACCCCAGACTCTCTCTACCCCAGACTCTCTCTGTAACCCCAGACTCTCTCTGTAACCCCAGACTCTGTCTCAGACTCTTCTAACCCCAGACTCTCTCTAACCCCAGACTCTCTCTGTAACCCCAGACTCTCTCTGTAACCCCAGACTCTCTCTAACCCCAGACTCTCTCTGTAACCCCAGACTAACCCCAGACTCTCTGTAACCCCAGACTCTCTACCCCAGACTCTCTCTGTAACCCCAGACTCTCTACCCCAGACTCTCTCTGTAACCCCAGACTCTCTCTACCCCAGACTCTCTCTGTAACCCCAGACTCTCTCTGTAACCCCAGACTCTCTCTACCCCAGACTCTCTCTGTAACCCCAGACTCTCTCTACCCCAGACTCTCTCTGTAACCCCAGACTCTCTCTATAACCCCAGACTCTCTCTGTAACCCCAGACTCTCTCTACCCCAGACTCTCTCTGTAACCCCAGACTCTCTCTGTAACCCCAGACTCTCTCTGTAACCCCAGACTCTCTCTGTAACCCCAGACTCTCTCTGTAACCCCAGACTCTCTCTGTAACCCCAGACTCTCTCTGTAACCCCAGACTCTCTCTAACCCCAGACTCTCTCTGTAACCCCAGACTCTCTCTAACCCCAGACTCTCTCTGTAACCCCAGACTCTCTCTGTAACCCCAGACTCTCTCTGTAACCCCAGACTCTTCTGTAACCCCAGACTCTCTCTAACCCCAGACTCTCTCTGTAACCCCAGACTCTCTCTAACCCCAGACTCTCTCTGTAACCCCAGACTCTCTCTGTAACCCCAGACTCTCTCTCTCTCTGTAACCCCAGACTCTCTCAGTAACCCCAGACTCTCTCTGTAACCCCAGACTCTCTCTGTAACCCCAGACTCTCTCTACCCCAGACTCTCTCTGTAACCCCAGACTCTCTCTACCCCAGACTCTCTGTAACCCCAGACTCTCTCTGTAACCCCAGACTCTCTCTGTAACCCCAGACTCTCTCTGTAACCCCAGACTCTCTCTGTAACCCCAGACTCTCTCTGTAACCCCAGACTCTCTCTGTAACCCCAGACTCTCTCTGTAACCCCAGACTCTCTCTACCCCAGACTCTCTCTGTAACCCCAGACTCTCTCTACCCCAGACTCTCTCTGTAACCCCAGACTCTCTCTGTAACCCCAGACTCTCTCTGTAACCCCAGACTCTCTCTACCCCAGACTCTCTCTGTAACCCCAGACTCTCTCTATACCCCAGACTCTCTCTGTAACCCCAGACTCTCTCTGTAACCCCAGACTCTCTCTGTAACCCCAGACTCTCTCTACCCCAGACTCTCTCTGTAACCCCAGACTCTCTCTACCCCAGACTCTCTCTGTAACCCCAGACTCTCTCTGTAACCCCAGACTCTCTCTGTAACCCCAGACTCTCTCTGTAACCCCAGACTCTCTCTGTAACCCCAGACTTCTCTAACCCCAGACTCTCTGTAACCCCAGACTCTCTCTGTAACCCCAGACTCTCTCTGTAACCCCAGACTCTCTCTAACCCCAGACTCTCTCTGTAAGACTCTCTCTGTAACCCCAGACTCTCTCTAACCCCAGACTCTCTCTGTAACCCCAGACTCTCTCTACCCCAGACTCTCTCTGTAACCCCAGACTCTCTAACCCCAGACTCTGTAACCCCAGACTCTCTCTGTAACCCCAGACTCTCTCTACCCCAGACTCTCTCTGTAACCCCAGACTCTCTCTGTAACCCCAGACTCTCTCTGTAACCCCAGACTCTCTCTGTAACCCCAGACTCTCTCTAACCCCAGACTCTCTGTAACCCCAGACTCTCTCTGTAACCCCAGACTCTCTGTAACCCCAGACTACCCCAGACTCTCTGTAACCCCAGACTCTCTCTAACCCCAGACTCTCTGTAACCCCAGACTCTCTCTACCCCAGACTCTCTCTGTAACCCCAGACTCTCTCTGTAACCCCAGACTCTCTCTGTAACCCCAGACTCTCTCTAACCCCAGACTCTCTCTAACCCCAGACTCTTTCTGTAACCCCAGACTCTCTCTGTAACCCCAGACTCTCTCTACCCCAGACTCTCTCTGTAACCCCAGACTCTCTCTGTAACCCCAGACTCTCTCTGTAACCCCAGACTCTCTCTGTAACCCCAGACTCTCTCTACCCCAGACTCTCTCTACCCCAGACTCTCTCTGTAACCCCAGACTCTCTCTGTAACCCCAGACTCTCTCTGTAACCCCAGACTCTCTCTGTAACCCCAGACTCTCTGTAACCCCAGACTCTCTGTAACCCCAGACTCTCTCTGTAACCCCAGACTCTCTCTGTAACCCCAGACTCTCTCTGTAACCCCAGACTCTCTCTGTAACCCCAGACTCTCTCTACCCCAGACTCTCTCTGTAACCCCAGACTCTCTCTACCCCAGACTCTCTCTGTAACCCCAGACTCTCTCTGTAACCCCAGACTCTCTCTACCCCAGACTCTCTCTACCCCAGACTCTCTCTGTAACCCCAGACTCTCTCTACCCCAGACTCTCTCTGTAACCCCAGACTCTCTCTGTAACCCCAGACTCTCTCTGTAACCCCAGACTCTCTCTGTAACCCCAGACTCTCTCTGTAACCCCAGACTCTCTCTACCCCAGACTCTCTCTGTAACCCCAGACTCTACCCCAGACTCTCTCTGTAACCCCAGACTCTCTCTAACCCCAGACTCTCTCTGTAACCCCAGACTACCCCAGACTCTCTCTGTAACCCCAGACTCTCTCTACCCCAGACTCTCTCTGTAACCCCAGACTCTCTCTGTAACCCCAGACTCTCTCTGTAACCCCAGACTCTCTGTAACCCCAGACTCTCTCTGTAACCCCAGACTCTCTCTACCCCAGACTCTCTGTAACCCCAGACTCTCTGTAACCCCAGACTCTCTGTAACCCCAGACTCTCTGTAACCCCAGACTCTCTGTAACCCCAGACTCTCTGTAACCCCAGACTCTCTCTGTAACCCCAGACTCTCTCTGTAACCCCAGACTCTCTCTGTAACCCCAGACTCTCTCTGTAACCCCAGACTCTCTCTGTAACCCCAGACTCTCTCTGTAACCCCAGACTCTCTCTGTAACCCCAGACTCTCTCTGTAACCCCAGACTTTCTCTACCCCAGACTCTCTCTACCCCAGACTCTCTCTGTAACCCCAGACTCTCTCTCTACCCCAGACTCTCTCTATACCCCAGACTCTCTGTAACCCCAGACTCTCTGTAACCCCAGACTCTCTGTAACCCCAGACTCTCTCTGTAACCCCAGACTCTCTCTACCCCAGACTCTCTCTGTAACCCCAGACTCTCTCTACCCCAGACTCTCTCTGTAACCCCAGACTCTCTCTGTAACCCCAGACTCTCTCTGTAACCCCAGACTCTCTCTGTAACCCCAGACTCTCTCTAACCCCAGACTCTCTCTGTAACCCCAGACTCTCTCTGTAACCCCAGACTCTCTCTGTAACCCCAGACTCTCTCTGTAACCCCAGACTCTCTCTGTAACCCCAGACTCTCTCTGTAACCCCAGACTCTCTCTGTAACCCCAGACTCTCTCTGTAACCCCAGACTCTCTCTGTAACCCCAGACTCTCTCTAACCCCAGACTCTCTCTGTAACCCCAGACTCTCTCTGTAACCCCAGACTCTCTCTACCCCAGACTCTCTCTGTAACCCCAGACTCTCTCTGTAACCCCAGACTCTCTCTACCCCAGACTCTCTCTGTAACCCCAGACTAACCCCAGACTCTCTCTACCCCAGACTCTCTCTGTAACCCCAGACTCTCTCTACCCCAGACTCTCTCTGTAACCCCAGACTCTCTCTACCCCAGACTCTCTCTGTAACCCCAGACTCTCTCTACCCCAGACTCTCTCTGTAACCCCAGACTCTCTCTGTAACCCCAGACTCTCTCTGTAACCCCAGACTCTCTCTGTAACCCCAGACTCTCTCTACCCCAGACTCTCTCTGTAACCCCAGACTCTCTCTACCCCAGACTCTCTCTGTAACCCCAGACTCTCTCTAACCCCAGACTCTCTCTGTAACCCCAGACTCTCTCTAACCCCAGACTCTCTCTACCCCAGACTCTCTCTGTAACCCCAGACTCTCTCTGTAACCCCAGACTCTCTCTGTAACCCCAGACTCTCTCTGTAACCCCAGACTCTCTCTACCCCAGACTCTCTCTGTAACCCCAGACTCTCTCTAACCCAGACTCTCTCTGTAACCCCAGACTCTCTCTGTAACCCCAGACTCTCTCTACCCCAGACTCTCTCTGTAACCCCAGACTCTCTCTAACCCCAGACTCTCTGTAACCCCAGACTCTCTCTAACCCCAGACTCTCTCTGTAACCCCAGACTCTCTCTACCCCAGACTCTCTGTAACCCCAGACTCTCTCTAACCCCAGACTCTCTCTGTAACCCCAGACTCTCTCTGTAACCCCAGACTCTCTCTGTAACCCCAGACTCTCTCTACCCCAGACTCTCTCTGTAACCCCAGACTCTCTCTACCCCAGACTCTCTCTAACCCCAGACTCTCTCTGTAACCCCAGACTCTCTCTGTAACCCCAGACTCTCTCTACCCCAGACCCCAGTAACCCCAGACTCTCTCTGTAACCCCAGACTCTCTCTACCCCAGACTCTCTCTGTAACCCCAGACTCTCTCTGTAACCCCAGACTCTCTCTAACCCCAGACTCTCTCTGTAACCCCAGACTCTCTCTGTAACCCCAGACTCTCTCTATAACCCCAGACTCTCTGTAACCCCAGACTCTCTCTGTAACCCCAGACTCTAACCCCAGACTCTGTAACCCCAGACTCTCTCTGTAACCCCAGACTCTCTCTACCCCAGACTCTCTCTGTAACCCCAGACTCTCTCTAACCCCAGACTCTCTCTAACCCCAGACTCTCTCTGTAACCCCAGACTCTCTCTGTAACCCCAGACTAACCCCAGACTCTCTGTAACCCCAGACTCTCTGTAACCCCAGACTCTCTCTGTAACCCCAGACTCTCTCTGTAACCCCAGACTCTCTCTGTAACCCCAGACTCTCTCTGTAACCCCAGACTCTCTCTACCCCAGACTCTCTCTCTACCCCAGACTCTCTCTGTAACCCCAGACTCTCTCTGTAACCCCAGACTCTCTCTAACCCCAGACTCTCTCTGTAACCCCAGACTCTCTCTGTAACCCCAGACTCTCTCTGTAACCCCAGACTCTCTCTGTAACCCCAGACTCTCTCTAACCCCAGACTCTCTCTGTAACCCCAGACTCTCTCTAACCCCAGACTCTCTCTGTAACCCCAGACTCTCTCTGTAACCCCAGACTCTCTCTGTAACCCCAGACTCTCTCTAACCCCAGACTCTCTCTGTAACCCCAGACTCTCTCTGTAACCCCAGACTCTCTCTGTAACCCCAGACTCTCTCTAACCCCAGACTCTCTCTGTAACCCCAGACTCTCTGTAACCCCAGACTCTCTCTACCCCAGACTCTCTCTGTAACCCCAGACTCTCTCTACCCCAGACTCTCTCTGTAACCCCAGACTCTCTCTGTAACCCCAGACTCTCTCTGTAACCCCAGACTCTCTCTAACCCCAGACTCTCTCTGTAACCCCAGACTCTCTCTGTAACCCCAGACTCTCTCTGTAACCCCAGACTCTCTCTACCCCAGACTCTCTCTGTAACCCCAGACTCTCTGTAACCCCAGACTCTCTGTAACCCCAGACTCTCTCTGTAACCCCAGACTCTCTCTGTAACCCCAGACTCTCTCTGTAACCCCAGACTCTCTCTCTGTAACCCCAGACTCTCTCTGTAACCCCAGACTCTCTCTACCCCAGACTCTCTCTGTAACCCCAGACTCTCTCTACCCCAGACTCTCTCTGTAACCCCAGACTCTCTCTGTAACCCCAGACTCTCTCTGTAACCCCAGACTCTCTAACCCCAGACTCTCTCTGTAACCCCAGACTCTCTCTGTAACCCCAGACTCTCTCTGTAACCCCAGACTCTCTCTAACCCCAGACTCTCTCTGTAACCCCAGACTCTAACCCCAGACTCTCTCTGTAACCCCAGACTCTCTCTGTAACCCCAGACTCTCTCTAACCCCAGACTCTCTCTGTAACCCCAGACTCTCTATAACCCCAGACTCTCTCTGTAACCCCAGACTCTCTCTGTAACCCCAGACTCTCTCTGTAACCCCAGACTCTCTCTGTAACCCCAGACTCTCTCCAGTAACCCCAGACCAGACTCTCTCTGTAACCCCAGACTCTCTCTGTAACCCCAGACTCTCTCCCCAGACTCTCTCTGTAACCCCAGACTCTCTCTGTAACCCCAGACTCTCTCTGTAACCCCAGACTCTCTGTAACCCCAGACTCTCTCTAACCCCAGACTCTCTCTGTAACCCCAGACTCTCTCTGTAACCCCAGACTCTCTCTGTAACCCCAGACTCTCTCTGTAACCCCAGACTCTCTCTCAGACTCTCTGTAACCCCAGACTCTCTCTACCCCAGACTCTCTCTGTAACCCCAGACTCTCTCTGTAACCCCAGACTCTCTCTGTAACCCCAGACTCTCTCTACCCCAGACTCTCTCTGTAACCCCAGACTCTCTCTGTAACCCCAGACTCTCTCTACCCCAGACTCTCTCTGTAACCCCAGACTCTCTCTGTAACCCCAGACTCTCTCTGTAACCCCAGACTCTCTCTGTAACCCCAGACTCTCTCTGTAACCCCAGACTCTCTCCCCCAGACTCTCTCTGTAACCCCAGACTCTCTCTGTAACCCCAGACTCTCTCTGTAACCCCAGACTCTCTCTGTAACCCCAGACTCTCTCTGTAACCCCAGACTCTCTCTGTAACCCCAGACTCTCTCTAACCCCAGACTCTCTCCAGAACCCCAGACTCTCTCTGTAACCCCAGACTCTCTCTGTAACCCCAGACTCTCTCTCTGTAACCCCAGACTCTCTCTGTAACCCCAGACTCTCTCTAACCCCAGACTCTCTCTGTAACCCCAGACTCTCTCTGTAACCCCAGACTCTCTAACCCCAGACTCTCTCTGTAACCCCAGACTCTCTCTGTAACCCCAGACTCTCTCTACCCCAGACTCTCTGTAACCCCAGACTCTCTCTGTAACCCCAGACTCTCTCTGTAACCCCAGACTCTCTCTACCCCAGACTCTCTATACCCCAGACTCTCTCTACCCCAGACTCTCTCTGTAACCCCAGACTCTCTCTAACCCCAGACTAACCCCAGACTCTCTCTGTAACCCCAGACTCTCTCTGTAACCCCAGACTCTCTCTAACCCCAGACTCTCTCTGTAACCCCAGACTCTCTCTGTAACCCCAGACTCTCTCTAACCCCAGACTCTCTAACCCCAGACTCTCTCTGTAACCCCAGACTCTCTCTACCCCAGACTCTCTCTGTAACCCCAGACTCTCTCTGTAACCCCAGACTCTCTCTGTAACCCCAGACTCTCTCTACCCCAGACTCTCTATACCCCAGACTCTCTCTACCCCAGACTCTCTCTGTAACCCCAGACTCTCTCTGTAACCCCAGACTAACCCCAGACTCTCTCTGTAACCCCAGACTCTCTCTGTAACCCCAGACTCTCTCTACCCCAGACTCTCTCTGTAACCCCAGACTCTCTCTACCCCAGACTCTCTCTGTAACCCCAGACTCTCTCTAACCCCAGACTCTCTGTAACCCCAGACTCTCTCTGTAACCCCAGACTCTCTCTACCCCAGACTCTCTCTGTAACCCCAGACTCTCTCTGTAACCCCAGACTCTCTCTACCCCAGACTCTCTCTGTAACCCCAGACTCTCTCTGTAACCCCAGACTCTCTCTACCCCAGACTCTCTCTGTAACCCCAGACTCTCTCTAACCCCAGACTCTCCACCCCAGACTCTCTCTACCCCAGACTCTCTCTGTAACCCCAGACTCTCTCTGTAACCCCAGACTCTCTCTGTAACCCCAGACTCTCTCTACCCCAGACTCTCTCTGTAACCCCAGACTCTCTCTGTAACCCCAGACTCTCTGTAACCCCAGACTCTCTCTACCCCAGACTCTCTCTACCCCAGACTCTCTCTGTAACCCCAGACTCTCTCTACCCCAGACTCTCTCTGTAACCCCAGACTCTCTAACCCCAGACTCTCTCTGTAACCCCAGACTCTCTCTACCCCAGACTCTCTCTGTAACCCCAGACTCTCTCTACCCCAGACTCTCTCTGTAACCCCAGACTCTCTCTGTAACCCCAGACTCTCTCTGTAACCCCAGACTCTCTCTGTAACCCCAGACTCTCTCTGTAACCCCAGACTCTCTCTACCCCAGACTCTCTCTACCCCAGACTCTCTCTGTAACCCCAGACTCTCTCTAACCCAGACTCTCTCTGTAACCCCAGACTCTCTCTGTAACCCCAGACTCTCTCTACCCCAGACTCTCTCTAACCCCAGACTCTCTCTGTAACCCCAGACTCTCTCTGTAACCCCAGACTCTCTCTGTAACCCCAGACTCTCTGTAACCCCAGACTCTCTCTGTAACCCCAGACTCTCTCTACCCCAGACTCTCTCTGTAACCCCAGACTCTCTCTACCCCAGACTCTCTCTGTAACCCCAGACTCTCTCTACCCCAGACTCTCTCTGTAACCCCAGACTCTCTCTACCCCAGACTCTCTGTAACCCCAGACTCTCTCTACCCCAGACTCTCTCTGTAACCCCAGACTCTCTCTGTAACCCCAGACTCTAACCCCAGACTCTCTCTGTAACCCCAGACTCTCTCTGTAACCCCAGACTCTCTCTGTAACCCCAGACTCTCTCTGTAACCCCAGACTCTCTCTCTGTAACCCCAGACTCTCTGTAACCCCAGACTCTCTCTACCCCAGACTCTCTCTGTAACCCCAGACTCTCTCTGTAACCCCAGACTCTCTCTGTAACCCCAGACTCTCTCTGTAACCCCAGACTCTCTCTGTAACCCCAGACTCTCTCTGTAACCCCAGACTCTCTCTACCCCAGACTCTCTCTGTAACCCCAGACTCTCTCTACCCCAGACTCTCTCTGTAACCCCAGACTCTCTCTGTAACCCCAGATTCTCTATACCCCAGACTCTCTCTGTAACCCCAGACTCTCTCTGTAACCCCAGACTCTCTCTACCCCAGACTCTCTCCGTAACCCCAGACTCTCTCTGTAACCCCAGACTCTCTCTGTAACCCCAGACTCTCTCTGTAACCCCAGACTCTCTCTGTAACCCCAGACTCTCTCTGTAACCCCAGACTCTCTCTGTAACCCCAGACTCTCTCTGTAACCCCAGACTCTCTCTACCCCAGACTCTCTCTGTAACCCCAGACTCTCTCTAACCCCAGACTCTCTCTGTAACCCCAGACTCTCTGTAACCCCAGACTCTCTCTGTAACCCCAGACTCTCTCTACCCCAGACTCTCTCTGTAACCCCAGACTCTCTCTACCCCAGACTCTCTCTGTAACCCCAGACTCTCTCTACCCCAGACTCTCTCTGTAACCCCAGACTCTCTCTGTAACCCCAGACTCTCTCTGTACCCCAGACCCCAGACTCTCTCTAACCCCAGACTCTGTAACCCCAGACTCTCTCTGTAACCCCAGACTCTCTCTGTAACCCCAGACTCTCTCTGTAACCCCAGACTCTCTCTGTAACCCCAGACTCTCTACCCCAGACTGTAACCCCAGACTCTCTCTGTAACCCCAGACTCTCTCTGTAACCCCAGACTCTCTCTACCCCAGACTCTCTCTGTAACCCCAGACTCTCTCTACCCCAGACTCTCTCTGTAACCCCAGACTCTCTCTAACCCCAGACTCTCTCTGTAACCCCAGACTCTCTCTAACCCCAGACTCTCTCTGTAACCCCAGACTCTCTCTGTAACCCCAGACTCTCTCTACCCCAGACTCTCTCTGTAACCCCAGACTCTCTCTGTAACCCCAGACTCTCTCTGTAACCCCAGACTCTCTCTGTAACCCCAGACTCTCTCTGTAACCCCAGACTCTCTATACCCCAGACTCTCTCTACCCCAGACTCTCTCTGTAACCCCAGACTCTCTCTGTAACCCCAGACTCTCTCTGTAACCCCAGACTCTCTCTGTAACCCCAGACTCTCTCTGTAACCCCAGACTCTCTCTACCCCAGACTCTCTCTGTAACCCCAGACTCTCTCTACCCCAGACTCTCTGTAACCCCAGACTCTCTCTGTAACCCCAGACTCTCTCTACCCCAGACTCTCTCTGTAACCCCAGACTCTCTCTAACCCCAGACTCTCTCTAACCCCAGACTCTCTCTGTAACCCCAGACTCTCTCTGTAACCCCAGACTCTCTCTGTAACCCCAGACTCTCTCTGTAACCCCAGACTCTCTGTAACCCCAGACTCTCTCTAACCCCAGACTCTCTCTAACCCCAGACTCTCTCTGTAACCCCAGACTCTCTCTACCCCAGACTCTCTCTGTAACCCCAGACTCTCTCTGTAACCCCAGACTCTCTCTGTAACCCCAGACTCTCTCTGTAACCCCAGACTCTCTCTGTAACCCCAGACTCTCTCTGGACTCTCTAACCCCAGACTCTCTGTAACCCCAGACTCTCTCTAACCCCAGACTCTCTCTGTAACCCCAGACTCTCTCTGTAACCCCAGACTCTCTCTGTAACCCCAGACTCTCTCTGTAACCCCAGACTCTCTCTGTAACCCCAGACTCTCTCTACCCCAGACTCTCTCTGTAACCCCAGACTCTCTGTAACCCCAGACTCTCTCTGTAACCCCAGACTCTCTCTGTAACCCCAGACTCTCTGTAACCCCAGACTCTCTCTAACCCCAGACTCTCTCTGTAACCCCAGACTCTCTCTGTAACCCCAGACTCTCTGTAACCCCAGACTCTCTCTGTAACCCCAGACTCTCTCTGTAACCCCAGACTCTCTCTGTAACCCCAGACTCTCTCTGTAACCCCAGACTCTCTCTACCCCAGACTCTCTCTGTAACCCCAGACTCTCTCTGTAACCCCAGACTCTCTCTGTAACCCCAGACTCTCTCTGTAACCCCAGACTCTCTCTACCCCAGACTCTCTCTGTAACCCCAGACTCTCTCTGTAACCCCAGACTCTCTCTGTAACCCCAGACTCTCTCTACCCCAGACTCTCTCTACCCCAGACTCTCTCTGTAACCCCAGACTCTCTCTGTAACCCCAGACTCTCTCTGTAACCCCAGACTCTCTCTAACCCCAGACTCTCTCTGTAACCCCAGACTCTCTCTGTAACCCCAGACTCTCTCTAACCCCAGACTCTCTCTGTAACCCCAGACTCTCTCTGTAACCCCAGACTCTCTCTCTAACCCCAGACTCTCTCTGTAACCCCAACCCCAGACTCTCTCTGTAACCCCAGACTCTCTCTAACCCCAGACTCTCTGTAACCCCAGACTCTCTCTGTAACCCCAGACTCTCTCTAACCCCAGACTCTCTCTGTAACCCCAGACTCTCTCTGTAACCCCAGACTCTCTCTGTAACCCCAGACTCTCTCTACCCCAGACTCTCTCTGTAACCCCAGACTCTCTCTACCCCAGACTCTCTCTGTAACCCCAGACTCTCTCTACCCCAGACTCTCTCTGTAACCCCAGACTCTCTCTCTCTCTAACCCCAGACTCTCTCTGTAACCCCAGACTCTCTCTAACCCCAGACTCTCTCTAACCCCAGACTCTCTGTAACCCCAGACTCTCTCTGTAACCCCAGACTCTCTCTGTAACCCCAGACTCTCTGTAACCCCAGACTCTCTCTGTAACCCCAGACTCTCTCTACCCCAGACTCTCTCTGTAACCCCAGACTCTCTCTGTAACCCCAGACTCTCTCTACCCCAGACTCTCTCTGTAACCCCAGACTCTCTCTACCCCAGACTCTCTCTGTAACCCCAGACTCTCTCTGTAACCCCAGACTCTCTCTGTAACCCCAGACTCTCTCTGTAACCCCAGACTCTCTCTGTAACCCCAGACTCTCTCTAACCCCAGACTCTCTCTGTAACCCCAGACTCTCTCTGTAACCCCAGACTCTCTCTGTAACCCCAGACTCTCTCTAACCCCAGACTCTCTCTGTAACCCCAGACTCTCTAACCCCAGACTCTCTCTGTAACCCCAGACTCTCTCTACCCCAGACTCTCTCTGTAACCCCAGACTCTCTCTACCCCAGACTCTCTCTGTAACCCCAGACTCTCTCTGTAACCCCAGACTCTCTCTGTAACCCCAGACTCTCTCTACCCCAGACTCTCTCTGTAACCCCAGACTCTCTACCCCAGACTCTCTGTAACCCCAGACTCTCTCTGTAACCCCAGACTCTCTCTGTAACCCCAGACTCTCTCTGTAACCCCAGACTCTCTCTACCCCAGACTCTCTATACCCCAGACTCTCTCTACCCCAGACTCTCTCTGTAACCCCAGACTCTCTCTGTAACCCCAGACTCTCTCTAACCCCAGACTCTCTCTGTAACCCCAGACTCTCTCTGTAACCCCAGACTCTCTCTGTAACCCCAGACTCTCTCTACCCCAGACTCTCTCTGTAACCCCAGACTCTCTCTGTAACCCCAGACTCTCTGTAACCCCAGACTCTCTGTAACCCCAGACTCTCTCTAACCCCAGACTCTCTCTAACCCCAGACTCTCTCTGTAACCCCAGACTCTCTCTGTAACCCCAGACTCTCTCTAACCCCAGACTCTCTCTGTAACCCCAGACTCTCTCTAACCCCAGACTCTCTCTGTAACCCCAGACTCTCTCTAACCCCAGACTCTCTCTGTAACCCCAGACTCTCTCTGTAACCCCAGACTCTCTCTGTAACCCCAGACTCTCTCTGTAACCCCAGACTCTCTCTGTAACCCCAGACTCTCTCTACCCCAGACTCTCTCTGTAACCCCAGACTCTCTCTACCCCAGACTCTCTCTGTAACCCCAGACTCTCTCTAACCCCAGACTCTCTCTGTAACCCCAGACTCTCTCTAACCCCAGACTCTCTCTGTAACCCCAGACTCTCTCTACCCCAGACTCTCTCTAACCCCAGACTCTCTCTGTAACCCCAGACTAACCCCAGACTCTCTCTGTAACCCCAGACTCTCTCTGTAACCCCAGACTCTCTCTGTAACCCCAGACTCTCTCTGTAACCCCAGACTCTCTCTAACCCCAGACTCTCTCTGTAACCCCAGACTCTCTCTAACCCCAGACTCTCTCTGTAACCCCAGACTCTAACCCCAGACTCTCTCTACCCCAGACTCTCTCTGTAACCCCAGACTCTCTCTAACCCCAGACTCTCTCTGTAACCCCAGACTCTCTCTGTAACCCCAGACTCTCTCTGTAACCCCAGACTCTCTCTGTAACCCCAGACTCTCTCTGTAACCCCAGACTCTCTCTGTAACCCCAGACTCTCTCTAACCCCAGACTCTCTCTGTAACCCCAGACTCTCTCTGTAACCCCAGACTCTCTCTAACCCCAGTCTCCCCAGACTCTCTGTAACCCCAGACTCTCTCTGTAACCCCAGACTCTCTCTAACCCCAGACTCTCTCTGTAACCCCAGACTCTCTCTGTAACCCCAGACTCTCTGTAACCCCAGACTCTCTAACCCCAGACTCTCTCTGTAACCCCAGACTCTCTCTAACCCCAGACTCTCTCTGTAACCCCAGACTCTCTCTCTAACCCCAGACTCTCTCTAACCCCAGACTCTCTCTGTAACCCCAGACTCTCTCTGTAACCCCAGACTCTCTCTAACCCCAGACTCTCTCTGTAACCCCAGAACCCCAGACTCTCTGTAACCCCAGACTCTAACCCCAGACTCTCTCTGTAACCCCAGACTAACCCCAGACTCTCTCTGTAACCCCAGACTCTCTCTGTAACCCCAGACTCTCTCTCTAACCCCAGACTCTCTCTGTAACCCCAGACTCTCTCTAACCCCAGTAACCCCAGACTCTCTCTGTAACCCCAGACTCTCTCTACCCCAGACTCTCTCTGTAACCCCAGACTCTCTAACCCCAGACTCTCTCTGTAACCCCAGACTCTCTCTAACCCCAGAGACTCTCTCTGTAACCCCAGACTCTCTCTAACCCCAGACTCTCTCTGTAACCCCAGACTCTCTCTACCCCAGACTCTCTCTGTAACCCCAGACTCTCTCTAACCCCAGACTCTCTGTAACCCCAGACTCTCTGTAACCCCAGACTCTCTCTGTAACCCCAGACTCTCTCTGTAACCCCAGACTCTCTCTAACCCCAGACTCTCTCTGTAACCCCAGACTCTCTCTGTAACCCCAGACTCTCTGTAACCCCAGACTCTCTCTAACCCCAGACTCTCTCTCTCTCTGTAACCCCAGACTCTCTGTAACCCCAGACTCTCTCTGTAACCCCAGACTCTCTCTGTAACCCCAGACTCTCTCTGTAACCCCAGACTCTCTCTACCCCAGACTCTCTCTGTAACCCCAGACTCTCTCTGTAACCCCAGACTCTCTCTAACCCAGACTCTCTGTAACCCCAGACTCTCTCTAACCCCAGACTCTCTCTACCCCAGACTCTCTCTGTAACCCCAGACTCTCTCTAACCCCAGACTCTCTCTGTAACCCCAGACTCTCTCTAACCCCAGACTCTCTCTAACCCCAGACTCTCTCTGTAACCCCAGACTCTCTCTGTACCCCAGACTCTCTCTGTAACCCCAGACTCTCTCTCTAACCCCAGACTCTCTCTGTAACCCCAGACTCTCTCTGTAACCCCAGACTCTCTCTGTAACCCCAGACTCTCTCTGTAACCCCAGACTCTCTCTACCCCAGACTCTCTCTGTAACCCCAGACTCTCTCTACCCCAGACTCTCTCTGTAACCCCAGACTCTCTCTGTAACCCCAGACTCTCTCTGTAACCCCAGACTCTCTCTGTAACCCCAGACTCTCTCTGTAACCCCAGACTCTCTCTGTAACCCCAGACTCTCTCTGTAACCCCAGACTCTCTCTACCCCAGACTCTCTCTGTAACCCCAGACTCTCTCTGTAACCCCAGACTCTCTCTGTAACCCCAGAACCCCAGACTCTCTCTGTAACCCCAGACTCTCTCTGTAACCCCAGACTCTCTCTAACCCCAGACTCTCTGTAACCCCAGACTCTCTGTAACCCCAGACTCTCTCTAACCCCAGACTCTCTCTGTAACCCCAGACTCTCTCTACCCCAGACTCTCTGTAAGACTCTCTCCCCAGACTCTCTCTGTAACCCCAGACCCCAGACTCTCTCTACCCCAGACTCTCTCTACCCCAGACTCTCTCTGTAACCCCAGACTCTCTCTAACCCAGACTCTCTCTGTAACCCCAGACTCTCTCTGTAACCCCAGACTCTCTCTACCCCAGACTCTCTCTGTAACCCCAGACTCTCTCTGTAACCCCAGACTCTCTCTGTAACCCCAGACTCTCTCTACCCCAGACTCTCTCTGTAACCCCAGACTCTCTCTACCCCAGACTCTCTCTGTAACCCCAGACTCTCTCTGTAACCCCAGACTCTCTCTACCCCAGACTCTCTCTCTGTAACCCCAGACTCTCTCTGTAACCCCAGACTCTCTCTGTAACCCCAGACTCTCTCTGTAACCCCAGACTCTCTCTGTAACCCCAGACTCTCTCTGTAACCCCAGACTCTCTAACCTAACCCCAGACTCTCTCTGTAACCCCAGACTCTCTCTAACCCCAGACTCTCTCTGTAACCCCAGACTCTCTGTAACCCCAGACTCTCTCCAGTAACCCCAGACTCTCTCTGTAACCCCAGACTCTCTCTGTAACCCCAGACTCTCTCTGTAACCCCAGACTCTCTCTGTAACCCCAGACTCTCCCAGACTCTCTCTGTAACCCCAGACTCTCTCTGTAACCCCAGACTCTCTCTACCCCAGACTCTCTGTAACCCCAGACTCTCTCTAACCCCAGACTCTCTCTGTAACCCCAGACTCTCTGTAACCCCAGACTCTCTCTGTAACCCCAGACTCTCTCTGTAACCCCAGACTCTCTCTGTAACCCCAGACTCTCTCTGTAACCCCAGACTCTCTCTACCCCAGACTCTCCCAGACTCTCTCTGTAACCCCAGACTCTCTCTGTAACCCCAGACTCTCTCTACCCCAGACTCTCTCTAACCCCAGACTCTCTCTGTAACCCCAGACTCTCTCTGTAACCCCAGACTCTCTCTAACCCCAGACTCTCTCTAACCCCAGACTCTCTCTAACCCCAGACTCTCTAACCCCAGACTCTCTCTGTAACCCCAGACTCTCTCTCAGACTCTCTCTGTAACCCCAGACTCTCTCTGTAACCCCAGACTCTCTCTGTAACCCCAGACTCTCTCTACCCCAGACTCTCTCTGTAACCCCAGACTCTCTCTGTAACCCCAGACTCTCTCTGTAACCCCAGACTCTCTCTACCCCAGACTCTCTCTGTAACCCCAGAACCCCAGACTCTCTCTGTAACCCCAGACTCTCTCTACCCCAGACTCTCTCTGTAACCCCAGACTCTCTCTAACCCCAGACTCTCTCTGTAACCCCAGACTACCCCAGACTCTCTGTAACCCCAGACTCTCTCTAACCCCAGACTCTCTCTGTAACCCCAGACTCTCTGTAACCCCAGACTCTCTCTGTAACCCCAGACTCTCTCTACCCCAGACTCTCTCTGTAACCCCAGACTCTCTCTGTAACCCCAGACTCTCTCTGTAACCCCAGTAACCCCAGACTCTCTCTGTAACCCCAGACTCTCTAACCCCAGACTCTCTCTGTAACCCCAGACTCTCTCTGTAACCCCAGACTCTCTCTGTAACCCCAGACTCTCTCTGTAACCCCAGACTCTCTCTACCCCAGACTCTCTCTGTAACCCCAGACTCTCTCTACCCCAGACTCTCTCTGTAACCCCAGACTCTCTCTACCCCAGACTCTCTCTGTAACCCCAGACTCTCTCTAACCCCAGACTCTCTCTAACCCCAGACTCTCTCTGTAACCCCAGACTCTCTCTACCCCAGACTCTCTGTAACCCCAGACTCTCTCTAACCCCAGACTCTCTCTAACCCCAGACTCTCTCTGTAACCCCAGACTCTCTCTGTAACCCCAGACTCTCTCTGTAACCCCAGACTCTCTCTGTAACCCCAGACTCTCTGTAACCCCAGACTCTCTCTGTAACCCCAGACTCTCTCTGTAACCCCAGACTCTCTCTGTAACCCCAGACTCTCTGTAACCCCAGACTCTCTCTGTAACCCCAGACTCTCTCTGTAACCCCAGACTCTCTCTGTAACCCCAGACTCTCTCTGTAACCCCAGACTCTCTCTAACCCCAGACTCTCTCTGTAACCCCAGACTCTCTCTACCCCAGACTCTCTCCGTAACCCCAGACTCTCTCTGTAACCCCAGACTCTCTCTGTAACCCCAGACTCTCTCTGTAACCCCAGACTCTCTCTGTAACCCCAGACTCTCTCTGTAACCCCAGACTCTCTCTGTAACCCCAGACTCTCTGTAACCCCAGACTCTCTCTGTAACCCCAGACTCTCTCTGTAACCCCAGACTCTCTGTAACCCCAGACTCTCTCTCTGTAACCCCAGACTCTCTCTACCCCAGACTCTCTCTGTAACCCCAGACTCTCTCTACCCCAGACTCTCTCTGTAACCCCAGACTCTCTCTGTAACCCCAGACTCTCTCTGTAACCCCAGACTCTCTCTGTAACCCCAGACTCTCTCTGTAACCCCAGACTCTCTCTGTAACCCCAGACTCTCTCTACCCCAGACTCTCTCTGTAACCCCAGACTCTCTCTACCCCAGACTCTCTCTGTAACCCCAGACTCTCTCTGTAACCCCAGACTCTCTCTGTAACCCCAGACTCTCTCTACCCCAGACTCTCTCTGTAACCCCAGACTCTCTCTACCCCAGACTCTCTCTGTAACCCCAGACTCTCTCTGTAACCCCAGACTCTCTCTGTAACCCCAGACTCTCTCTGTAACCCCAGACTCTCTGTAACCCCAGACTCTCTCTAACCCCAGACTCTCTCTGTAACCCCAGACTCTCTCTGTAACCCCAGACTCTCTCTTACCCCAGACTCTCTCTGTAACCCCAGACTCTCTCTGTAACCCCAGACTCTCTCTGTAACCCCAGACTCTCTCTGTAACCCCAGACTCTCTCTAACCCCAGACTCTCTCTGTAACCCCAGACTCTCTCTAACCCCAGACTCTCTCTGTAACCCCAGACTCTCTGTAACCCCAGACTCTCTCTAACCCCAGACTCTCTAACCCCAGACTCTCTGTAACCCCAGACTCTCTCTGTAACCCCAGACTCTCTCTGTAACCCCAGACTCTCTCTGTAACCCCAGACTCTCTCTAACCCCAGACTCTCTCTAACCCCAGACTCTCTCTGTAACCCCAGACTCTCTCTAACCCCAGACTCTCTCTGTAACCCCAGACTCTCTCTGTAACCCCAGACTCTCTCTGTAACCCCAGACTCTCTCTACCCCAGACTCTCTAACCCCAGTAACCCCAGACTCTCTCTGTAACCCCAGACTCTCTCTGTAACCCCAGACTCTCTCTGTAACCCCAGACTCTCTCTACCCCAGACTCTCTGTAACCCCAGACTCTCTGTAACCCCAGACTCTCTCTGTAACCCCAGACTCTCTCTGTAACCCCAGACTCTCTCTGTAACCCCAGACTCTCTCTGTAACCCCAGACTCTCTCTCTAACCCCAGACTCTCTAACCCCAGACTCTCTGTAACCCCAGACTCTCTCTGTAACCCCAGACTCTCTGTAACCCCAGACTCTCTCTGTAACCCCAGACTCTCTCTGTAACCCCAGACTCTCTCTGTAACCCCAGACTCTCTCTAACCCCAGACTCTCTCTGTAACCCCAGACTCTCTCTGTAACCCCAGACTCTCTCTGTAACCCCAGACTCTCTCTAACCCCAGACTCTCTAACCCCAGACTCTGTAACCCCAGACTCTCTCTAACCCCAGACTGTAACCCCAGACTCTCTCTGTAACCCCAGACTCTCTCTAACCCCAGACTCTCTCTGTAACCCCAGACTCTCTCTGTAACCCCAGACTCTCTCTGTAACCCCAGACTCTCTCTCTCTCTGTAACCCCAGACTCTCTCTGTAACCCCAGACTCTCTCTAACCCCAGACTCTCTAACCCCAGACTCTCTCTAACCCCAGACTCTCTCTGTAACCCCAGACTCTCTCTGTAACCCCAGACTCTCTCTGTAACCCCAGACTCTCTCTGTAACCCCAGACTCTCTCTAACCCCAGACTCTCTCTAACCCCAGACTCTCTCTGTAACCCCAGACTCTCTCTACCCCAGACTCTCTCTGTAACCCCAGACTCTCTCTGTAACCCCAGACTCTCTCTAACCCCAGACTCTCTCTGTAACCCCAGACTCTCTCTGTAACCCCAGACTCTCTCTACCCCAGACTCTCTCTGTAACCCCAGACTCTCTCTACCCCAGACTCTCTCTGTAACCCCAGACTCTCTCTACCCCAGACTCTCTCTGTAACCCCAGACTCTCTGTAACCCCAGACTCTCTCTGTAACCCCAGACTCTCTCTGTAACCCCAGACTCTCTCTGTAACCCCAGACTCTCTCTGTAACCCCAGACTCTCTCTCTGTAACCCCAGACCCCCAGACTCTCTGTAACCCCAGACTCTCTCTGTAACCCCAGACTCTCTCTGTAACCCCAGACTCTCTGTAACCCCAGACTCTCTGTAACCCCAGACTCTCTCTGTAACCCCAGACTCTCTCTGTAACCCCAGACTCTCTCTGTAACCCCAGACTCTCTCTAACCCCAGACTCTCAGACCCCAGACTCTCTCTGTAACCCCAGACTCTCTGTAACCCCAGACTCTCTCTACCCCAGACTCTCTCTGTAACCCCCAGACTCTCTCTAACCCCAGACTCTCTCTGTAACCCCAGACTCTCTCTAACCCCAGACTCTCTGTAACCCCAGACTCTCTCTAACCCCAGACTCTCTCTGTAACCCCAGACTCTCTCTACCCCAGACTCTCTCTGTAACCCCAGACTCTCTGTAACCCCAGACTCTCTCTGTAACCCCAGACTCTCTCTGTAACCCCAGACTCTCTCTGTAACCCCAGACTCTCTCTGTAACCCCAGACTAACCCCAGACTCTCTGTAACCCCAGACTCTCTCTGTAACCCCAGACTCTCTGTAACCCCAGACTCTCTCTGTAACCCCAGACTCTCTAACCCCAGACTCTCTCTGTAACCCCAGACTCTCTCTGTAACCCCAGACTCTCTCTGTAACCCCAGACTCTCTCTGTAACCCCAGACTCTCTCTGTAACCCCAGACTCTCTCTGTAACCCCAGACTCTCTCTGTAACCCCAGACTCTCTCTGTAACCCCAGACTACCCCAGACTCTCTCTGTAACCCCAGACTCTCTCTGTAACCCCAGACTCTCTCTGTAACCCCAGACTCTCTCTGTAACCCCAGACTCTCTGTAACCCCAGACTCTCTCTGTAACCCCAGACTCTCTCTACCCCAGACTCTCTCTGTAACCCCAGACTCTCTCTAACCCCAGACTCTCTCTGTAACCCCAGACTCTCTCTGTAACCCCAGACTCTCTCTGTAACCCCAGACTCTCTCTGTAACCCCAGACTCTCTCTGTAACCCCAGACTCTCTCTGTAACCCCAGACTCTCTCTGTAACCCCAGACTCTCTCTGTAACCCCAGACTCTCTGTAACCCCAGACTCTCTCTGTAACCCCAGACTCTCTCTGTAACCCCAGACTCTCTCTGTAACCCCAGACTCTCTCTAACCCCAGACTCTCTGTAACCCCAGACTCTCTAACCCCAGACTCTCTCTGTAACCCCAGACTCTCTCTGTAACCCCAGACTCTCTCTAACCCCAGACTCTCTCTGTAACCCCAGACTCTCTCTACCCCAGACTCTCTCTGTAACCCCAGACTCTCTCTGTAACCCCAGACAGACTCTCTGTAACCCCAGACTCTCTCTGTAACCCCAGACTCTCTGTAACCCCAGACTCTCTGTAACCCCAGACTCTCTCTGTAACCCCAGACTCTCTGTAACCCCAGACTCTCTCTGTAACCCCAGACTCTCTCTACCCCAGACTCTCTCTGTAACCCCAGACTCTCTCTAACCCCAGACTCTCTCTAACCCCAGACTCTCTCTAACCCCAGACTCTCTCTGTAACCCCAGACTCTCTCTGTAACCCCAGACTCTCTCTAACCCCAGACTCTCTCTGTAACCCCAGACTCTCTCTAACCCCAGACTCTCTGTAACCCCAGACTCTCTCTGTAACCCCAGACTCTCTCTAACCCCAGACTCTCTCTGTAACCCCAGACTCTCTCTGTAACCCCAGACTAACCCCAGACTCTCTGTAACCCCAGACTCTCTCTACCCCAGACTCTCTCTGTAACCCCAGACTCTCTCTGTAACCCCAGACTGTAACCCCAGACTCTCTGTAACCCCAGACTCTCTCTGTAACCCCAGACTCTCTGTAACCCCAGACTCTCTCTGTAACCCCAGACTCTCTAACCCCAGACTCTCTCTGTAACCCCAGACTCTCTCTAACCCCAGACTCTCTCTGTAACCCCAGACTCTCTCTGTAACCCCAGACTCTCTCTGTAACCCCAGACTCTCTCTGTAACCCCAGACTCTCTCTGTAACCCCAGACTCTCTCTAACCCCAGACTCTCTCTGTAACCCCAGACTCTCTCTGTAACCCCAGACTCTCTCTGTAACCCCAGACTCTCTCTGTAACCCCAGACTCTCTCTGTAACCCCAGACTCTCTCTGTAACCCCAGACTCTCTCTGTAACCCCAGACTCTCTGTAACCCCAGACTCTCTCTAACCCCAGACTCTCTCTAACCCCAGACTCTCTCTGTAACCCCAGACTCTCTCTACCCCAGACTCTCTCTGTAACCCCAGACTCTCTCTACCCCAGACTCTCTGTAACCCCAGACTCTCTCTGTAACCCCAGACTCTCTCTGTAACCCCAGACTCTCTCTGTAACCCCAGACTCTCTCTAACCCCAGACTCTCTCTGTAACCCCAGACTCTCTCTGTAACCCCAGACTCTCTGTAACCCCAGACTCTCTCTGTAACCCCAGACTCTCTCTAACCCCAGACTCTCTGTAACCCCAGACTCTCTCTGTAACCCCAGACTCTCTCTAACCCCAGACTCTCTCTGTAACCCCAGACTCTCTCTACCCCAGACTCTCTCTGTAACCCCAGACTCTCTCTAACCCCAGACTCTCTCTGTAACCCCAGACTCTCTCTGTAACCCCAGACTCTCTGTAACCCCAGACTCTCTCTGTAACCCCAGACTCTCTCTAACCCCAGACTCTCTCTGTAACCCCAGACTCTCTCTGTAACCCCAGACTCTCTCTACCCCAGACTCTCTCTGTAACCCCAGACTCTCTCTAACCCCAGACTCTCTCTGTAACCCCAGACTCTCTCTAACCCCAGACTCTCTCTGTAACCCCAGACTCTCTCTCTCTCTGTAACCCCAGACTCTCTGTAACCCCAGACTCTCTCTGTAACCCCAGACTCTCTCTGTAACCCCAGACTCTCTCTAACCCCAGACTCTCTCTGTAACCCCAGACTCTCTCTACCCCAGACTCTCTCTGTAACCCCAGACTCTCTCTAACCCCAGACTCTCTCTGTAACCCCAGACTCTCTAACCCCAGACTCTCTCTGTAACCCCAGACTCTCTCTGTAACCCCAGACTCTCTCTGTAACCCCAGACTCTCTCTGTAACCCCAGACTCTCTCTGTAGACCCCAGACTCTCTCTGTAGACCCCAGACTCTCTCTAACCCCAGACCCCAGACTCTCTCTGTAACCCCAGACTCTCTACCCCAGACTCTCTCTGTAACCCCAGACTCTCTACCCCAGACTGTAACTTTCTGTAACCCCAGACTCTCTCTAACCCCAGACTCTCTCTGTAACCCCAGACTCTCTCTGTAACCCCAGACTCTCTCTAACCCCAGACTCTCTGTAACCCCAGACTCTCTCTGTAACCCCAGACTCTCTGTAACCCCAGACTCTCTCTCTCTCTAACCCCAGACCCCAGACTCTCTCTGTAACCCCAGACTCTCTCTGTAACCCCAGACTCTCTCTGTAACCCCAGACTCTCTCTGTAACCCCAGACTCTCTCTAACCCCAGACTCTCTCTGTAACCCCAGACTCTCTCTACCCCAGACTCTCTGTAACCCCAGACTCTCTCTGTAACCCCAGACTCTCTCTGTAACCCCAGACTCTCTCTGTAACCCCAGACTCTCTCTAACCCCAGACTCTCTCTAACCCCAGACTCTCTCTGTAACCCCAGACTCTCTCTACCCCAGACTCTCTCTGTAACCCCAGACTCTCTCTACCCCAGACTCTCTCTGTAACCCCAGACTCTCTCTGTAACCCCAGACCCCAGACTCTCTCTACCCCAGACTCTCTCTGTAACCCCAGACTCTCTGTAACCCCAGACTCTCTCTGTAACTCTCTCTGTAACCCCAGACTCTCTCTAACCCCAGACTCTCTGTAACCCCAGACTCTCTGTAACCCCAGACTCTCTGTAACCCCAGACTCTCTCTGTAACCCCAGACTCTCTCTGTAACCCCAGACTCTCTCTGTAACCCCAGACTCTCTCTGTAACCCCAGACTCTCTCTGTAACCCCAGACTCTACCCCAGACTCTGTAACCCCAGACTCTCTCTGTAACCCCAGACTCTCTCTAACCCCAGACTCTCTCTGTAACCCCAGACTCTCTAACCCCAGACTCTCTCTGTAACCCCAGACTCTCTCTGTAACCCCAGACTCTCTCTGTAACCCCAGACTCTCTCTAACCCCAGACTCTCTCTGTAACCCCAGACTCTCTCTAACCCCAGACTCTCTCTGTAACCCCAGACTCTCTCTGTAACCCCAGACTCTCTCTGTAACCCCAGACTCTCTCTACCCCAGACTCTCTCTGTAACCCCAGACTCTCTCTAACCCCAGACTCTCTCTGTAACCCCAGACTCTCTCTAACCCCAGACTCTCTCTAACCCCAGACTCTCTCTGTAACCCCAGACTCTCTGTAACCCCAGACTCTCTCTAACCCCAGACTCTCTCTGTAACCCCAGACTCTCTCTGTAACCCCAGACTCTCTGTAACCCCAGACTCTCTCTAACCCCAGACTCTCTCTGTAACCCCAGACTCTCTCTAACCCCAGACTCTCTCTACCCCAGACTCTCTCTGTAACCCCAGACTCTCTCTAACCCCAGACTCTCTCTGTAACCCCAGACTCTCTGTAACCCCAGACTCTCTCTGTAACCCCAGACTCTCTCTGTAACCCCAGACTCTCTCTAACCCCAGACTCTCTCTGTAACCCCAGACTCTCTCTAACCCCAGACTCTCTCTGTAACCCCAGACTCTCTCTACCCCAGACTCTCTCTGTAACCCCAGACTCTCTCTGTACCCCAGACTCTCTCTGTAACCCCAGACTCTCTGTAACCCCAGACTCTCTGTAACCCCAGACTCTCTCTAACCCCAGACTCTCTCTGTAACCCCAGACTCTCTGTAACCCCAGACTCTCTGTAACCCCAGACTCTCTCTGTAACCCCAGACTCTCTCTGTAACCCCAGACTCTCTCTGTAACCCCAGACTCTCTCTGTAACCCCAGACTCTCTCTCTAACCCCAGACTCTCTCTGTAACCCCAGACTCTCTCTGTAACCCCAGACTAACCCCAGACTCTCTCTGTAACCCCAGACTCTCTCTACCCCAGACTCTCTCTAACCCCAGACTCTCTCTGTAACCCCAGACTCTCTCTGTAACCCCAGACTCTCTCTGTAACCCCAGACTCTCTCTACCCCAGACTCTCCCCAGACTCTCTAACCCCAGACTCTCTCTGTAACCCCAGACTCTCTCTGTAACCCCAGACTCTCTCTGTAACCCCAGACTCTCTCTGTAACCCCAGACTCTCTCTGTAACCCCAGACTCTCTCTGTAACCCCAGACTCTCTCTGTAACCCCAGACTCTCTCTAACCCCAGACTCTCTCTGTAACCCCAGACTCTCTGTAACCCCAGACTCTCTCTGTAACCCCAGACTCTCTATACCCCAGACTCTCTCTACCCCAGACTCTCTCTGTAACCCCAGACTCTCTCTAACCCAGACTCTCTCTGTAACCCCAGACTCTCTCTGTAACCCCAGACTCTCTCTACCCCAGACTCTCTCTGTAACCCCAGACTCTCTCTGTAACCCCAGACTCTCTCTGTAACCCCAGACTCTCTCTACCCCAGACTCTCTCTGTAACCCCAGACTCTCTCTACCCCAGACTCTCTCTGTAACCCCAGACTCTCTGTAACCCCAGACTCTCTAACCCCAGACTCTCTCTACCCCAGACTCTCTCTGTAACCCCAGACTCTCTCTGTAACCCCAGACTCTCTCTAACCCCAGACTCTCTAACCCCAGACTCTCTCTACCCCAGACTCTCTCTGTAACCCCAGACTCTCTCTACCCCAGACTCTCTATACCCCAGACTCTCTCTACCCCAGACTCTCTCTGTAACCCCAGACTCTCTCTACCCCAGACTCTCTCTGTAACCCCAGACTCTCTCTACCCCAGACCCCAGACTCTCTCTGTAACCCCAGACTCTCTGTAACCCCAGACTCTCTCTAACCCCAGACTCTCTCTGTAACCCCAGACTCTCTCAGACTCTCTCTGTAACCCCAGACTCTCTCTACCCCAGACTCTCTCTGTAACCCCAGACTCTCTCTGTAACCCCAGACTCTCTCTATACCCCAGACTCTCTCTGTAACCCCAGACTCTCTCTGTAACCCCAGACTCTCTCTGTAACCCCAGACTCTCTCTACCCCAGACTCTCTCTGTAACCCCAGACTCTCTCTACCCCAGACTCTCTGTAACCCCAGACTCTCTCTGTAACCCCAGACTCTCTCTAACCCCAGACTCTCTCTAACCCCAGACTCTCTCTGTAACCCCAGACTCTCTCTGTAACCCCAGACTCTCTCTGTAACCCCAGACTCTCTCTAACCCCAGACTCTCTCTGTAACCCCAGACTCTCTCTAACCCCAGACTCTCTCTAACCCCAGACTCTCTCTGTACCCCAGACTCTCTCTGTAACCCCAGACTCTCTCTGTAACCCCAGACTCTCTCTGTAACCCCAGACTCTCTCTGTAACCCCAGACTCTCTCTGTAACCCCAGACTCTCTCTGTAACCCCAGACTCTCTCTCTGTAACCCCAGACTCTCTCTGTAACCCCAGACTCTCTCTGTAACCCCAGACTCTCTAACCCCAGACTCTCTCTGTAACCCCAGACTCTCTCTAACCCCAGACTCTCTCTCTAACCCCAGACTCTCTCTGTAACCCCAGACTCTCTCTGTAACCCCAGACTCTCTGTAACCCCAGACTCTCTGTAACCCCAGACTCTCTCTGTAACCCCAGACTCTCTCTGTAACCCCAGACTCTCTCTGTAACCCCAGACTCTCTCTAACCCCAGACTCTCTCTGTAACCCCAGACTCTCTCTGTAACCCCAGACTCTCTCTACCCCAGACTCTCTCTGTAACCCCAGACTCTCTCTAACCCCAGACTCTCTCTGTAACCCCAGACTCTCTCTAACCCCAGACTCTCTCTGTAACCCCAGACTCTCTCTAACCCCAGACTCTCTCTGTAACCCCAGACTCTCTCTGTAACCCCAGACTCTCTGTAACCCCAGACTCTCCTAACCCCAGACTCTCTCTGTAACCCCAGACTCTCTCTGTAACCCCAGACTCTCTCTAACCCCAGACTCTCTCTCTAACCCCAGACTCTCTCTGTAACCCCAGACTCTCTCTGTAACCCCAGACTCTCTCTACCCCAGACTCTCTCTGTAACCCCAGACTCTCTCTGTAACCCCAGACTCTCTCTAACCCCAGACTCTCTCTGTAACCCCAGACTCTCTACCCCAGACTCTGTAACCCCAGACTCTCTGTAACCCCAGACTCTCTCTGTAACCCCAGACTCTCTCTGTAACCCCAGACTCTCTCTGTAACCCCAGACTCTCTAACCCCAGACTCTCTGTAACCCCAGACTCTCTCTGTAACCCCAGACTCTCTCTGTAACCCCAGACTCTCTCTACCCCAGACTCTCTCTGTAACCCCAGACTCTCTCTAACCCCAGACTCTCTCTGTAACCCCAGACTCTCTGTAACCCCAGACTCTCTCTAACCCCAGACTCTCTGTAACCCCAGACTCTCTCTGTAACCCCAGACTCTCTCTGTAACCCCAGACTCTCTCTGTAACCCCAGACTCTCTCTAACCCCAGACTCTCTCTGTAACCCCAGACTCTCTCTAACCCCAGACTCTCTGTAACCCCAGACTCTCTCTGTAACCCCAGACTCTCTCGTAACCCCAGACTCTCTCTACCCCAGACTCTCTCTGTAACCCCAGACTCTCTCTGTAACCCCAGACTCTCTGTAACCCCAGACTCTCTCTCTACCCCAGACTCTCTCTGTAACCCCAGACTCTCTCTGTAACCCCAGACTCTCTCTGTAACCCCAGACTCTCTGTAACCCCAGACTCTCTCCCCAGACTCTCTCTAACCCCAGACTCTCTGTAACCCCAGACTCTCTCTAACCCCAGACTCTCTCTGTAACCCCAGACTCTCTCTGTAACCCCAGACTCTCTCTGTAACCCCAGACTCTCTCTGTAACCCCAGACTCTCTCTGTAACCCCAGACTCTCTCTGTAACCCCAGACTCTCTCTAACCCCAGACTCTCTCTAACCCCAGACTCTCTCTGTAACCCCAGACTCTCTGTAACCCCAGACTCTCTCTGTAACCCCAGACTCTCTCTACCCCAGACTCTCTCTGTAACCCCAGACTCTCTCTGTAACCCCAGACTCTCTCTGTAACCCCAGACTACCCCAGACTCTCTACCCCAGACTCTCTCTACCCCAGACTCTCTCTGTAACCCCAGACTCTCTCTGTAACCCCAGACTCTCTCTGTAACCCCAGACTCTCTCTGTAACCCCAGACTCTCTCTAACCCCAGACCCCAGACTCTCTCTGTAACCCCAGACTCTCTCTGTAACCCCAGACTCTCTCTAACCCCAGACTCTCTCTGTAACCCCAGACTCTCTCTGTAACCCCAGACTCTCTCTGTAACCCCAGACTCTCTCTGTAACCCCAGACTCTCTCTGTAACCCCAGACTCTCTAACCCCAGACTCCTCTGTAACCCCAGACTCTCTCTGTAACCCCAGACTCTCTCTGTAACCCCAGACTCTCTCTGTAACCCCAGACTCTCTCTAACCCCAGACTCTCTCTGTAACCCCAGACTCTCTCTGTAACCCCAGACTCTCTCTGTAACCCCAGACTCTCTCTAACCCCAGACTCTCTCTGTAACCCCAGACTCTCTCTGTAACCCCAGACTCTCTCTAACCCCAGACTCTCTCTGTAACCCCAGACTCTCTCTGTAACCCCAGACTCTCTCTGTAACCCCAGACTCTCTCTCTGTAACCCCAGACTCTCTCTGTAACCCCAGACTCTCTGTAACCCCAGACTCTCTCTAACCCCAGACTCTCTCTGTAACCCCAGACTCTCTCTAACCCCAGACTCTCTCTAACCCCAGACTCTCTGTAACCCCAGACTCTCTCTGTAACCCCAGACTCTCTCTGTAACCCCAGACTCTCTCTGTAACCCCAGACTCTCTCTGTAACCCCAGACTCTCTCTGTAACCCCAGACTCTCTCTGTAACCCCAGACTCTCTCTGTAACCCCAGACTCTCTCTGTAACCCCAGACTCTCTCTGTAACCCCAGACTCTCTCTGTAACCCCAGACTCTCTCTGTAACCCCAGACTCTCTCTGTAACCCCAGACTCTCTCTACCCCAGACTCTCTCTGTAACCCCAGACTCTCTCTACCCCAGACTCTCTCTGTAACCCCAGACTCTCTCTAACCCCAGACTCTCTCTGTAACCCCAGACTCTCTCTGTAACCCCAGACTCTCTCTACCCCAGACTCTCTATACCCCAGACTCTCTCTACCCCAGACTCTCTCTGTAACCCCAGACTCTCTCTGTAACCCCAGACTCTCTCTGTAACCCCAGACTCTCTCAACCCCAGACTCTGTAACCCCAGACTCTCTCTGTAACCCCAGACTCTCTCTGTAACCCCAGACTCTCTCCCCAGACTCTCTAACCCCAGACTCTCTGTAACCCCAGACTCTCTCTAACCCCAGACTCTCTCTGTAACCCCAGACTCTCTCTACCCCAGTAACCCCAGACTCTCTCTAACCCCAGACTCTCTCTGTAACCCCAGACTCTCTGTAACCCCAGACTCTCTGTAACCCCAGACTCTCTCTGTAACCCCAGACTCTCTCTACCCCAGACTCTCTCTGTAACCCCAGAACCCCAGACTCTCTCTGTAACCCCAGACTCTCTCTGTAACCCCAGACTCTCTGTAACCCCAGACTCTCTCTAACCCCAGACTCTCTCTGTAACCCCAGACTCTCTCTGTAACCCCAGACTCTCTCTACCCCAGACTCTCTCTGTAACCCCAGACTCTCTCTGTAACCCCAGACTCTCTCTGTAACCCCAGACTCTCTAACCCCAGACTCTCTCTGTAACCCCAGACTCTCTCTAACCCCAGACTCTCTCTGTAACCCCAGACTCTCTCTGTAACCCCAGACTCTACCCCAGACTCTCTAACCCCAGACTCTGTAACCCCAGACTCTCTGTAACCCCAGACTCTCTCTGTAACCCCAGACTCTCTCTGTAACCCCAGACTCTCTCTGTAACCCCAGACTCTCTCTAACCCCAGACTCTCTCTGTAACCCCAGACTCTAACCCCAGACTCTCTGTAACCCCAGACTCTCTCTACCCCAGACTCTCTCTGTAACCCCAGACTCTCTCTGTAACCCCAGACTCTCTCTGTAACCCCAGACTCTCTCTGTAACCCCAGACTCTCTCCCAGACCCCAGACTCTCTCTAACCCCAGACTCTCTCTGTAACCCCAGACTCTCTCTAACCCCAGACTCTCTCTAACCCCAGACTCTCTGTAACCCCAGACTCTCTCTGTAACCCCAGACTCTCTCTACCCCAGACTCTCTCTGTAACCCCAGACTCTCTCTGTAACCCCAGACTCTCTCTACCCCAGACTCTCTCTGTAACCCCAGACTCTCTCTGTAACCCCAGACTCTCTCTACCCCAGACTCTCTCTGTAACCCCAGACTCTCTCTGTAACCCCAGACTCTCTCTAACCCCAGACTCTCTCTGTAACCCCAGACTCTCTCTGTAACCCCAGACTCTCTCTGTAACCCCAGACTCTCTCTGTAACCCCAGACTCTCTCTACCCCAGACTCTCTCTGTAACCCCAGACTCTCTCTAACCCCAGACTCTCTCTGTAACCCCAGACTCTCTAACCCCAGACTCTCTGTAACCCCAGACTCTCTCTAACCCCAGACTCTCTCTGTAACCCCAGACTCTCTCTGTAACCCCAGACTCTCTCTGTAACCCCAGACTCTCTCTGTAACCCCAGACTCTGTAACCCCAGACTCTCTGTAACCCCAGACTCTCTAACCCCAGACTCTCTCTGTAACCCCAGACTCTCTCTGTAACCCCAGACTCTCTCTGTAACCCCAGACTCTCTCTACCCCAGACTCTCTCTGTAACCCCAGACTCTCTCTACCCCAGACTCTCTCTGTAACCCCAGACTCTCTCTACCCCAGACTCTCTCTGTAACCCCAGAACCCCAGACTCTCTCTGTAACCCCAGACTCTCTCTGTAACCCCAGACTCTCTCTGTAACCCCAGACTCTCTCTACCCCAGACTCTCTCTGTAACCCCAGACTCTCTCTGTAACCCCAGACTCTCTCTAACCCCAGACTCTCTCTGTAACCCCAGACTCTCTGTAACCCCAGACTCTCTCTAACCCCAGACTCTCTCTAACCCCAGACTCTCTCTGTAACCCCAGACTCTCTCTAACCCCAGACTCTCTCTGTAACCCCAGACTCTGTAACCCCAGACTCTCTGTAACCCCAGACTCTCTCTGTAACCCCAGACTCTCTCTACCCCAGACTCTCTCTGTAACCCCAGACTCTCTCTAACCCCAGACTCTCTCTGTAACCCCAGACTCTCTGTAACCCCAGACTCTCTCTCTAACCCCAGACTCTCTCTAACCCCAGACTCTCTGTAACCCCAGACTCTCTCTGTAACCCCAGACTCTCTGTAACCCCAGACTCTCTCTGTAACCCCAGACTCTCTGTAACCCCAGACTCTCTAACCCCAGACTCTCTGTAACCCCAGACTCTCTCTGTAACCCCAGACTCTCTCTACCCCAGACTCTCTCTGTAACCCCAGACTCTCTCTACCCCAGACTCTCTCTGTAACCCCAGACTCTCTCTGTAACCCCAGACTCTCTCTACCCCAGACTCTCTCTGTAACCCCAGACTCTCTAACCCCAGACTCTCTGTAACCCCAGACTCTCTCTACCCCAGACTCTCTCTGTAACCCCAGACTCTCTCTGTAACCCCAGACTCTCTCTACCCCAGACTCTCTCTGTAACCCCAGACTCTCTCTGTAACCCCAGACTCTCTCTGTAACCCCAGACTCTCTCTGTAACCCCAGACTCTCTGTAACCCCAGACTCTCTCTGTAACCCCAGACTCTCTCTCTCTACCCCAGACTCTCTCTGTAACCCCAGACTCTCTCTGTAACCCCAGACTCTCTCTGTAACCCCAGACTCTCTCTGTAACCCCAGACTCTCTAACCCCAGACTCTCTGTAACCCCAGACTCTCTCTGTAACCCCAGACTCTCTCTCTCTCTGTAACCCCAGAACCCCAGACTCTCTCTACCCCAGACTCTCTACCCCAGACTCTCTCTGTAACCCCAGACTCTCTCTGTAACCCCAGACTCTCTCTAACCCCAGACTCTCTCTGTAACCCCAGACTCTCTCTGTAACCCCAGACTCTCTCTGTAACCCCAGACTCTCTCTGTAACCCCAGACTCTCTCTGTAACCCCAGACTCTCTGTAACCCCAGACTCTCTCTGTAACCCCAGACTCTCTCTGTAACCCCAGACTCTCTCTGTAACCCCAGACTCTCTCTAACCCCAGACTCTCTCTGTAACCCCAGACTCTCTCTGTAACCCCAGACTCTCTCTGTAACCCCAGACTCTCTCTGTAACCCCAGACTCTCTGTAACCCCAGACTCTCTCTGTAACCCCAGACTCTCTCTGTAACCCCAGACTCTCTCTACCCCAGACTCTCTGTAACCCCAGACTCTCTCTGTAACCCCAGACTCTCTCTGTAACCCCAGACTCTCTCTGTAACCCCAGACTCTCTCTAACCCCAGACTCTCTCTGTAACCCCAGACTCTCTGTAACCCCAGACTCTCTCTACCCCAGACTCTCTCTGTAACCCCAGACTCTCTCTACCCCAGACTCTCTCTAACCCCAGACTCTCTCTGTAACCCCAGACTCTCTCTGTAACCCCAGACTCTCTCTGTAACCCCAGACTCTCTCTGTAACCCCAGACTCTCTAACCCCAGACTCTCTCTGTAACCCCAGACTCTCTGTAACCCCAGACTCTCTCTGTAACCCCAGACTCTCTCTACCCCAGACTCTCTCTGTAACCCCAGACTCTCTCTACCCCAGACTCTCTCTGTAACCCCAGACTCTCTCTACCCCAGACTCTCTCTGTAACCCCAGACTCTCTCTGTAACCCCAGACTCTCTCTGTAACCCCAGACTCTCTCTAACCCCAGACTCTCTCTGTAACCCCAGACTCTCTCTAACCCCAGACTCTCTCTAACCCCAGACTCTCTCTGTAACCCCAGACTAACCCCTCTCTGTAACCCCAGACTCTCTCTGTAACCCCAGACTCTCTCTACCCCAGACTCTCTCTGTAACCCCAGACTCTCTCTGTAACCCCAGACTCTCTCTGTAACCCCAGACTCTCTCTGTAACCCCAGACTCTCTCTACCCCAGACTCTCTCTGTAACCCCAGACTCTCTCTGTAACCCCAGACTCTCTCTGTAACCCCAGACTCTCTCTGTAACCCCAGACTCTCTCTAACCCCAGACTCTCTCTGTAACCCCAGACTCTCTCTGTAACCCCAGACTCTCTCTGTAACCCCAGACTCTCTCTACCCCAGACTCTCTCTGTAACCCCAGACTCTCTCTGTAACCCCAGACTCTCTCTATACCCCAGACTCTCTCTGTAACCCCAGACTCTCTCTGTAACCCCAGACTCTCTGTAACCCCAGACTCTCTCTAACCCCAGACTCTCAGACCTCAGACTCTCTCTGTAACCCCAGACTCTCTCTGTAACCCCAGACTCTCTCTGTAACCCCAGACTCTCTCTACCCCAGACTCTCTCTGTAACCCCAGACTCTCTCTGTAACCCCAGACTCTCTCTACCCCAGACTCTCTCTGTAACCCCAGACTCTCTCTGTAACCCCAGACTCTCTCTGTAACCCCAGACTCTCTCTGTAACCCCAGACTCTCTCTGTAACCCCAGACTCTCTCTAACCCCAGACTCTCTCTGTAACCCCAGACTCTCTCTGTAACCCCAGACTCTCTCTACCCCAGACTCTCTCTGTAACCCCAGACTCTCTCTACCCCAGACTCTCTCTGTAACCCCAGACTCTCTGTAACCCCAGACTCTCTCTGTAACCCCAGACTCTCTCTACCCCAGACTCTCTCTGTAACCCCAGACTCTCTCTGTAACCCCAGACTCTCTCTAACCCCAGACTCTCTCTGTAACCCCAGACTCTCTCTGTAACCCCAGACTCTCTCTACCCCAGACTCTCTCTGTAACCCCAGACTCTCTCTGTAACCCCAGACTCTCTCTGTAACCCCAGACTCTCTCTGTAACCCCAGACTCTCTCTACCCCAGACTCTCTCTACCCCAGCCCAGACTCTCTCTGTAACCCCACCCCAGACTCTCTCTGTAACCCCAGACTCTCTCTACCCCAGACTCTCTCTGTAACCCCAGACTCTCTCTCTCCCAACCCCAGACTCTCTCTAACCCCAGACTCTCTC
>NC_088417.1:93609672-93767189 GCF_034236695.1 Oncorhynchus nerka | reverse complement strand
AGGTATTCATCACAGCCTGAAACCACAGAGCTATTCATCACAGCCTGAAACCACAGAGGTATTCATCACAGCCTGAAACCACAGAGGTATTCATCACAGCCTGAAACCACAGAGGTATTCATCACAGCCTGAAACCACAGAGGTAATCATCACAGCCTGAAACCACAGAGCTATTCATCACAGCCTGAAACCACAGAGCTATTCATCACAGCCTGAAACCACAGAGCTATTCATCACAGCCTGAAACCACAGAGGTATTCATCACAGCCTGAGAAAGTCTTTGTTGTCATTCAACGAGAGACAATCTGTTTTCCTGCACATTTTTAGATCTCCTCGTGAAAAACGTCAGAAATGAAGGACACATTTCTTGAGATGAATTCAGACTATTTTGAGGAAGTGTATTCTGGCCTCTGTGACTCAAAATGGACAAACAGTACTACAGTTTTTCAAGCGAAGGTTTAAGGGAGTACGCAAGCACACTCATCCAGCCGAACTGAAGAATGCTGGCGCCTTCACACACACACAGACACACACGCACGCACACACACACACACACACTCCAGTGGTCCTGTTCAGTCGGTAGAGGATGGAGTTTACACCGTCAGGGTTGTGGGTTCAATTCCACCTATATGTAAAAAATATGCACACGTTACTAAATTACTTTGGATAATGGTGTTTGCTAAATGAACGGACTATATTATTGTTAAGTGGATGCCACGGCGAACTGCCGTCCTGCCGTCCTAGACATATAAGTATTATATCTGGCTCTGTGCTGGCTGTCACTGACAGTACAACCCAGGGAAAGTATGTGGATGTATCTGGCTCTGTGCTGGCTGTCACTGACAGTACAACCCAGGGAAAGTATGTGGATGTCCAGGGCTCTGTGCTGGCTGTCACTGACAGTACAACCCAGGGAAAGTATGTGGATGTCTTGGTTTCTCAAATGATTGCCTCGCCTGGTTCACCAACTACTTCTCTGATAGAGTTCAGTGTGTCAAATCGGAGGGTCTGCTGTCCGGACCTCTGGCAGTCTCTATGGGGGTGCCACAGGGTTAAATTCTTGGACCGACTCTCTTCTCTGTATACATCAATGAGGTCGCTCTTGCTGCTGGTGAGTCTGTGATCCACCTCTACGCATACGACACCATTCTGTATACTTCTGGCCCTTCTTTGGACACTGTGTTAACAACCCTCCAGACGAGCTTCAATGCCATACAACTCTCCTTCCGTGGCCTCCAATTGCTCTTAAATACAAGTAAAACTAAATGCATGCTCTTCAACCGATCGCTACCTGCACCTACCCGCCTGTCCAACATCACTACTCTGGACGGCTCTGACTTAGAATACGTGGACAACTACAAATACTTAGGTGTCTGGTTAGACTGTAAACTCTCCTTCCAGACCCATATCAAACATCTCCAATCCAAAGTTAAATCTAGAATTGGCTTCCTATTTCGCAACAAAGCATCCTTCACTCATGCTGCCAAACATACCCTTGTAAAACTGACCATCCTACCAATCCTCGACTTTGGCGATGTCATTTACAAAATAGCCTCCAATACCCTACTCAACAAATTGGATGCAGTCTATCACAGTGCAATCCGTTTTGTCACCAAAGCCCCATATACTACCCATCACTGCGACCTGTATACGCTCTCGTTGGCTGGCCTCGCTTCATACTGTCGCCAAACCCACTGGCTCCATGTCATCTACAAGACCCTGCTAGGTAAAGTCCCCCCTTATCTCAGCTCGCTGGTCACCATAGCATCTCCCACCTGTAGCACACGCTCCAGCAGGTATATCTCTCTAGTCACCCCCAAAACCAATTCTTTCTTTGGCCGCCTCTCCTTCCAGTTCTCTGCTGCCAATGACTGGAACGAACTACAAAAATCTCTTAAATTGGAAACACTTATCTCCCTCACTAGCTTTAAGCACCAACTGTCAGAGCAGCTCACAGATTACTGCACCTGCACATAGCCCACCTATAATTTAGCCCAAACAACTACCTCTTTCCCAACTGTATTTAATTAATTCATTTATTTTGCTCCTTTGCACCCCATTATTTTTATTTCTACTTTGCACATTCTTCCATTGCAAAACTACCATTCCAGTGTTTTACTTGCTATATTGTATTTACTTTGCCACCATGGCCTTTTTTGCCTTTACCTCCCTTCTCACCTCATTTGCTCACATTGTATATAGACTTGTTTATACTGTATTATTGACTGTATGTTTGTTTTACTCCATGTGTAACTCTGTGTCGTTGTATCTGTCGAACTGCTTTGCTTTATCTTGGCCAGGTCGCAATTGTAAATGAGAACTTGTTCTCAACTTGCCTACCTGGTTAAATAAAGGTGAAATAAAATAAATTAAAAAATGTCCAGGGCTCTCTATCTATCAACCTGAACCAGGGAAACATCCGGCCCGCGGGTGGTTTGAGTACCACATATTTAAAATATATATATATAGCAATATACTTTCAAGTGATTAAAACCTGTGTAGAAATAATAATGGACCTACATTCATACAGTATCTGTGTCCAGCTCACTGATAATCACCCAAATGAAAGCTAGACACTCAGGGACCCATCAAATTAAAAACCATATATATTGATAAAAGATTCAATAACGTTTTGTCAGCTAGGAAATATAAAAACTATTTTTAGTGTGACACTCCAGACCTTGTTGAAGAACCAATGTGTTCCCCTGGTCAAAACCATGTCACCCTGCAGGGGCCTTTCCTCTGTCCTTCCCTTCCCTCCCGCTGTCTGGCTGTGTTCCGTTGCGTTTCTGTGACGGTGAAGATGGCAGCTGAGGGTCTATTTTAACGTGGCTTGCTGACTGCCGGGCGGCCACTCTGACGACAGCGGTAGAAAGCATTCCATTCCAAAGTAACAGCGTTAGATAAGAGCATTACTGAGCTGAGAGCAGGAACACACAGACAGAGAGACACAGACAGAGAGAGAGACACAGACAGAGAGAGAGACACAGACAGAGAGAGAGACACAGACAGGGAGAGAGACACAGACAGAGAGACAGGGAGAGAGACACAGACAGAGAGACAGAGACCGGGAGAGAGACACAGACAGAGAGACAGAGACCGGGAGAGAGACACAGACAGAGAGACAGAGACCGGGAGAGAGACACAGACAGAGAGAGACACAGACAGAGAGAGACACAGACAGAGAGACAGAGACCGGGAGAGAGACAGAGACCGGGAGAGAGACACAGACAGAGAGAGACACAGACAGAGAGAGACAGAGTGACAGAGACAGGGAGAGAGACACAGACAGAGAGACAGAGACCGGGAGAGAGACACAGACAGAGAGAGACAGAGTGACAGAGACAGGGAGAGAGACACAGACAGAGAGACAGAGACCGGGAGAGAGACACAGACAGAGAGAGACAGAGTGACAGAGACAGGGAGAGAGACACAGACAGAGAGACAGAGACCGGGAGAGAGACACAGACAGAGAGAGACAGAGTGACAGAGACAGGGAGAGAGACACAGACAGAGAGACAGAGACCGGGAGAGAGACACAGACAGAGAGAGACAGAGTGACAGAGACAGGGAGAGAGACACAGACAGAGAGAGACAGAGAGACAGAGACCGGGAGAGAGACACAGACAGAGAGACAGAGTGACAGAGACAGGGAGAGAGACACAGACAGAGAGAGACAGAGTGACAGAGACAAGGAGAGAGACACAGACAGAGAGACAGAGACCGGGAGAGAGACACAGACAGAGAGAGACAGAGTGACAGAGACAGGGAGAGAGACACAGACAGAGAGACAGAGACCGGGAGAGAGACACAGACAGAGAGAGACAGAGTGACAGAGACAGGGAGAGAGACACAGACAGAGAGACAGAGACCGGGAGAGAGACACAGACAGAGAGAGACAGAGTGACAGAGACAGGGAGAGAGACACAGACAGAGAGACAGAGACCGGGAGAGAGACAGAGACCGGGAGAGAGACACAGACAGAGAGAGACAGAGTGACAGAGACAGGGAGAGAGACACAGACAGAGAGAGACAGAGAGACAGAGACCGGGAGAGAGACACAGACAGAGAGACAGAGTGACAGAGACAGGGAGAGAGACACAGACAGAGAGAGACAGAGTGACAGAGACAAGGAGAGAGACACAGACAGAGAGACAGAGACCGGGAGAGAGACACAGACAGAGAGAGACAGAGTGACAGAGACAGGGAGAGAGACACAGACAGAGAGACAGAGACCGGGAGAGAGACACAGACAGAGAGAGACAGAGTGACAGAGACAGGGAGAGAGACACAGACAGAGACACAGAGACAGGGAGAGAGACACAGAGACAGGGAGAGAGACACAGACAGAGAGAGACAGAGACAGGGAGAAGGACAGAGACAGGGAGAGAGACAGAGACAGACAGAGTGACAGAGACAGAGAGAGGCAGAGAGAGAGAGAGAGAGACAGAGAGAGACAGAGAGAGAGGCAGTGAGAGAGAGAGAGAGAGAGAGAGAGAGAGAGACAGAGAGAGAGAGAGAGAGGCAGAGAGAGAGAGAGAGAGGAGTCAGGCGTCTAGTCAAGCCTCCAAAGATATGGATACAACACAACTAAGTTGCAGTTAACCAGAACAGACTGTTAACAGCTAAACAGTGTTAGCTAACACCTCTAACAGACTGTTGCTACCGCGAGCAGAAACACATCGCTAAGGCAGTGCAGTGACACGAAGACTAACAGGGAGGAGACACAGCAGTCTGGAAGCCTCCGTCTGCAGACCACAAACACAGACTTGGCTGACAAGAGCCTCGCAGCACGCAGGCACACACACACACACAAAGATCCTCCCGAGTGGCGCAGTGGTCTAAAGCATTGCATCTCAGTGCAAGAGATGTGGTTATATCCCAGCTGTCTCTCTCTCTCCCTGGACTGTGGTTATATCCCATCTGTCTCTCTCTCTGGACTGTGGTTATATCCCAGCTGTCTCTCTCTCTCCCTGGACTGTGGTTATATCCCAGCTGTCTCTCTCTCTCTGGACTGTGGTTATATCCCATCTGTCTCTCTCTCTGGACTGTGGTTATATCCCATCTGTCTCTCTCCCTGGACTGTGGTTATATCCCAGCTGTCTCTCTCTCTGGACTGTGGTTATATCCCATCTGTCTCTCTCTGGACTGTGGTTATATCCCATCTGTCTCTCTCTCTCCCTGGACTGTGGTTATATCCCAGCTGTCTCTCTCTCCTGGACTGTGGTTATATCCCAGACTTGGCTATCCCATCTGTCTCTCTCTCTCCCTGGACTGTGGTTATATCCCATCTGTCTCTCTCCCTCATCTGTCTCCCTGGACTGTGGTTATATCCCATCTGTCTCTCTCCCTGGACTGTGGTTATATCCCATCTGTCTCTCTCCCTGGACTGTGGTTATATCCCATCTGTCTCTCTCTCTCTCCCTGGACTGTGGTTATATCCCATCTGTCTCTCTCTCCCTGGACTGTGGTTATATCCCAGCTGTCTCTCTCTCTCCCTGGACTGTGGTTATATCCCATCTGTCTCTCTCTCTGGACTGTGGTTATATCCCATCTCTCTCTCCTGGACTGTGGTTATATCCCATCTGTCTCTCTCTCCTGGACTGTGGTATATCCCAGCTATCCCTGGACTGTGGTTATATCCCATCTGTCTCTCTCCCTGGACTGTGGTTATATCCCTGGACTGTGGTTATATCCCATCTCTCTCTCTCCCTGGACTGTGGTTATATCCCAGCTGTCTCTCTCCCTGGACTGTGGTTATATCCCAGCTGTCTCTCTCTCTCCCTGGACTGTGGTTATATCCCATCTGTCTCTCTCCCTGGACTGTGGTTATATCCCAGCTGTCTCTCTCTCTCCCTGGACTGTGGTTATATCCCATCTGTCTCTCTCCCTGGACTGTGGTTATATCCCAGCTGTCTCTCTCCCTGGACTGTGGTTATATCCCAGCTGTCTCTCTCTCTCCCTGGACTGTGGTTATATCCCAGCTGTCTCTCTCCCTGGACTGTGGTTATATCCCAGCTGTCTCTCTCTCTCTCCCTGGACTGTGGTTATATCCCAGCTGTCTCTCTCCCTGGACTGTGGTTATATCCCATCTGTCTCTCTCCCTGGACTGTGGTTATATCCCATCTGTCTCTCTCCCTGGACTGTGGTTATATCCCATCTGTCTCTCTCCCTGGACTGTGGTTATATCCCATCTGTCTCTCTCCCTGGACTGTGGTTATATCCCATCTGTCTCTCTCCCTGGACTGTGGTTATATCCCAGCTGTCTCTCTCTCTGGACTGTGGTTATATCCCAGCTGTCTCTCTCCCTGGACTGTGGTTATATCCCATCTGTCTCTCTCCCTGGACTGTGGTTATATCCCAGCTGTCTCTCTCCCTGGACTGTGGTTATATCCCATCTGTCTCTCTCTCCCTGGACTGTGGTTATATCCCAGTGTTTCCAATATGTAGACTATTTCTACTGTCTTTGTCTGTCAGACGTTGTGACACGGTGGCTGAAGTGTCTTCTATATGTCTGCACAGCCAGGGCCAGAGGCATGCGCACACACACACATATACACACACGCGCGCACACGCACACACACACATATACACACACGCGCGCACACACACACATATACACACACGCACAGGGAGGGAGGCAGACAGGGCCTGCCGTCAGCGTGACTGGACCAGAGACAGGCAGATGAATTACAGCCCTTAGCTCTGAACCCCGGCCGCCGCAGCCATCCTCTTTCCAGCCCCTGGGGCAGACTCTGCTCTGCCTCTCTCTGCTCCGGGCCTGGGTGGGACATTCCAAGCCCAGCTAACACCAGAGCACTGTTTCCACTTACTCTCCCTCCCTCCCTCTTTTTCTCTCTCTCTCTCTCCGTCTGTGTGCATGTTGTTTGTGTGGCCTGGTGTCATTTCAAACAGGGTCGGTCTGAGGGATACGGAGTGGAACAGAGAGGGAGCACGTTACCCCCCTCCTCCTCTACTCCTCCACTCCCTTCTAACAAAAATAAACTCTGTCCTCTGAAAGACACAAAGCCAGAGCCCAAATGGCATCCTATACCCTATATAGTGCCCTATGGGCCCTGGCCCAAAAGTAGTGCACTATATAGGGTATAGGATGCCATTTGGGGCATAGACAAATACTGTGTTATGGTAGTTCCTCAACACGGGGGGCTCCCCAGGGGTGCGTGATCACTAACTTCCTGCACTCCCTGTTCACCCACGACTGTGCGGCTTCTCACGACTCCTCAACTGAATCATCGAGTTTGCCGACGACACGACAGTGGTACGTCTGATTACCATCGAGGACGAGACGGCCGAGAGGGAGAAGGTTAGAGCCCTGGCTGAGCGTTGTCAGGAAAACAACAAAACCCATTTACAGCACCCATTTACAGCACCCGGTGTTAAAGGAAAGCCAAGAAGATCATTAAGGACCTCAGTCACGGCCCCCTGCTACCATCAAGGAGGAGACAGTACTGGTGCATCAAAGCTGGGACAGAGAGACTAAACAGCTTCTCCAAGCCATCAGACTGTGGAACAGTCATCACTAGCCAGCTACCTGCCCAGTACACTGCCTGGCACCTTGACACTAACGCCCCATGTATATAGAGACATTGAACACTGGTCACTTCATATAATGTTTACAGGGCCTTCAGAAAGGATTCGCCCCTAGACATATTCCACATTGTTGTGTTACAGCCTGAATTCAAACTGGATTAAATACATTTGTTTTTCGTACCCATCTAGACACACTGCCTCACAATGACAAAGTGAAAACATGTTTTAGACATTTTTGTAGATGTGAGTGGTATTCAGCAATGTGTTGTATTGGATTTGCCCCAAACGTAACACTTTGTATTCAGGACAAATAGTTAATTGCTTTGCCACATGTTCTGCAGTATTACTTTAGTGCCTTGTTGCAAACAGGATGCATGTTTTGGAATATTTTTATTGTGTACAAGCTTCCTTCTTTTCACTCTGTCAAATAGGGTAATACTGTGGAGTAACTACAATGTTGTTGATCCATCCTCAGTTTTCTCCTATCACAGACATTAAACTACTCAGTAACCATTGTGAAATCCCTGAGCGGTTTCCTTCCTCTTTGGCAACTGAGTTAGGAAGGATGTCCGTATCTTTTGTAGTGACTGGGTATATTGATACACCACCCAAAGTGTAATTAATAACGTCACAACGCTCACAGGAAAATACAATGTCTGTTTGATTACTTTTTTAAATGTTATTTGTGTATAGGTATTGTATTTTCTAGACATTCTGCTGTTTGGGGCAGTAATATATGCATTTTCACTGCACCTTGAATCTTGGGCCTCCTGAGTGGCGCAGTGGTCTAAGACACTGCATCTCAGTGCAAGAGGCGTCACTGCAGTACCTGGTTCGAATCCAGGCTGCATCACATCCAGCCGTGATTGGGAGTCTCATACGGTGGTGCACAACTGGCCCAGGGTAGGCCGTCATTTGTAATGGCCGGGGTAGGCAGTCATTTGTAATGGCCGGGGTAGGCCGTCATTTGTAATGGCCGGGGTAGGCAGTCATTTGTAATGGCCGGGGTAGGCAGTCATTTGTAAATAATAATTTGTTCTACACTGACCTGCCTAGTTAAATAAATAAAACATCTGTTTACACGACCAATGAAGGTTGATTTGTGGCTGTCTCACTGACTCTTCTACATGGAGATATGCTCGGTTGGCTGCTGCCATCTGCTCCGAGACTCTTTGGCTTGTGTTGTCCCCTGCGTGTGTTCTTACAGCCTCAGGTAGATGACCCTGGACAATATATACCCAGGCCACAGTTGTTTAACTCACAAGCTCACAGACCTACGTTGAAACCAAAACAAAGCTGTGAAAACTAAAATCACATCACATCTTTACCTTATAATAAAAATACAAGATTATAAGCTAGTAGTAGAGTTATAATAACAGCACCCGATGTTGTTGTCTACCCCCCCTATTGGGAAGCAGACTGGAGGGAGAGAGGGAGGGAGAGAGGGAGAGAGAGAGGGGGGACTGGAGGGAGAGAGAGAGAGGAGGGACTGGAGGGAGAGAGAGAGGGGACTGGAGGGAGGGAGAGAGGGGACTGGAGGGAGAGAGAGAGGGGGACTGGAGGAGAGAGAGAGGAGGGACTGGAAGGAGAGAGAGAGGGGGACTGGAGGGAGAGAGAGAGGGGACTGGAGGGAGAGAGGGGGACTGGAGGGAGAGAGAGGGAGACTGGAGGGGAGAGAGAGGGGACTGGAGGGAGAGAGAGAGGGGACTGGAGGGAGGGAGAGAGAGAGGGACTGGAGGGAGAGAGAGAGGGGGACTGGAGGGAGAGAGAGAGGGGGACTGGAGGGAGAGAGAGAGGGGGACTGGAGGGAGAGAGAGAGGGGACTGGAGGGAGAGAGGGGGACTGGAGGGGAGAGAGGGGGACTGGAGGGAGAGAGAGAGGGGGACTGGAGGGAGAGAGAGGGGACTGGAGGGAGAGAGAGAGGGGGGGGGACTGGAGACAGCGAGAAGAGCAGTCTGGAAAAGTTAATGATTACTTGTGTCTGACTCCACACTCCGGATCGTTACTATTCCTGGATGTCACAGAATGATTTTTTTTCGCTCACTGTTTAACCTTCAAATGTGAGTTCACACTATCAACATTACATACAGAGGAGACACCTGGGAATAAGTTCTTATTGATCCTGACTTCGTCCCAAATAGCACCTTCCTGTTAGAAAGTCAGAAAGGTTAGTGTGGGAGTCTATCTTATTTAAGAGGGCTTTATAGGCATGGGAATCACATGTTTAAATTGCCAAAGCTAGTGAAATAGACAATAAACAAGGGAAATAAATAAATGAACAGTAAGCATTAAACTCACAATTAAAAAATAATAATAATATAGACATTTCAAATGTTATATTTTTAGATGTGGTGGTGGGGGGGGGGGCCGGATAAACACTCCAGCCTTCCCGACCGCTCGGAGCTGTCCGCATGGTCTTAAAGCCCACGGAAAGTTGCGCTATGTACAGTCTCTCTCTCTCTTTATCGGAGCAGACAGAGACGGTCACATAATGGTTCTTGTCTTCATCAGACACAGGGGGAGGGAGAGAGGAAGGCAGGCAGTCAGTCTCAACACCCTACTCAGGCTATTCCAAGGGTCAGAGGTCATGACAAGACATTCCTTTTGCTCTCTCTATTCTCTTCTATTTCGCTGCCTGACCCCTTCTGTCTGTCAGTCTGTTCCTCTGTCTGTTGGACTACCGAGAGCTGCCTTTAAAACCTCTTAGAGCTCGGGCTGAATACTGCCCCCTTTGGAGACAGTGCGTGCCCATAGTAAACTGAAAATATTTTCTCCCAAAATTGCTAATATATGCATATAAAAATTATTATTGAATAGAAAACACTCTAAAGTTTCTAAAACCGTTTAAATTATGTCTGTGTGTAAAGCAGAACTCTCAGGGCAGCCATTCTCCCAAACTCTCTGTGGACAACAGAAAAGTTGGGTCAACTTTGACGTCATCGCCCCCACCCTTCCCAGTCAGCTACCGATCCAGGAACAGTCTCTATCTCTTCAGCGCGATGCCTGCTTTCAAATGGCATGTTCATTGTGAGAATCCCACGGGCCCTACACGTTTGGCGGGCGAAATTGCTCGTGTCCCTCTGAAAAACATGCACTCTATTGCGTGCGGACGATTTGGAGTACGTTCTTTTCCATGATCCAGCATTTGAAGCCGGTTTGTCTGTTCGCGCTGATCTTTGTTCTACATGATAAAAACATCATAAAGCTCGATTTTGCACATCGTTTGACCAGTTTAGTCAACATATAATATGTAAATTGGAAGTTTTGATGCGCAAGAGTGCTGGACCAGAAGTCATTTTTGATGCATTTCAGCTGAAGCTGTTAGCATATGCTAATACAGGGACACACAACGTGAAACCAAACGATGTATTGGGTAAGTATGACTTCTTCTACGTCTTCTGATGGAAGAACATCAAAGGTAAGGGAATATTTATGTGGTTATTTTGGGTTTCTGTGGACTCCAAACGTAGAGGAGACATACTGCTAATATCTGAGCGCCGTCTCATTGTATAGCCCAGTGAACGATGTCTGTAACGTTAAAAATAAATGTAATACAGCGGTTGCATTAAGAAGAAGTGTATATTTGTAAATATATGTAGAACATGTATATTTAGTCATGTTTATTGCTTGTTATCTGACGTTATCTGTCGGAGCTATCATCATTTCTCCGGACATTTGAGTAGCATTTTTTGAAATGTCGTCATTGTAAACAGAGATTTATGGATATAAATGGCATATTATTGAAAAAAAAAAATGTACTGTGTAACATGTAATATTACTGTCATCTGATGAAGATTTTCAAAAGGTTAGTGAATTATTTATTTTTTAATCCTACTTTTAAATTTTATTTTTTCTGGGACAAAATGGCCGCCGCTTGTCTTTTGTTTCGGTGGTGATCTAATATAAATATGTGCTATGTTTTCGCCGTAAAACATTTTAGAAATCTGACTTGCTGGGTAGATTAACAAGATGTTTATCTTTCATTTGAGCTATTGGACTTGTTAATGTGTGGAGGTTAAATATTTTTAGGAATATTTTTTTGCATTGTGCATTATGGTAATGAGCTTGAGCCGTAGTCACGATCCCGGATCCGGGATGGGGAGCTCTAAGAGGTTTGAAAGGAAAGGTGACATACGTTGTCTTAAATCTTAAAAACTATTTGGTACTTTCTTTATAAGAAAATCGATAAAACCCGATAACACCAGTTACCTTTTAGTTCTTATAAGGACAAAGCTTGGGGATGAAATGTATATCTCCTAAACGACACCAGTGACCAACTATCCTGGCTATAGGATACATCCCCTACAGCCTAGTAGACTAATGACATGAGAACTTCCAATAACCCTCCCTTGTTAAAAGAAGGCCATTTGGTGAACGTTTGAGTCACGTCAGTACAGTCACTGGAAGTTATGGCCTCGCCAGCTGGCCGACTGACTGACTGACATTATTACAGAACTTAATAATAATCATTCAGAAACTTGAAAGAATACGGATCTCACACTCACAGGCCAGAAGACTGGCCAAACACACACACACTCTGTGGAAGCTCTGTCTTTGTGCCCAGGGTGGCCGTGGTGGGTTGAGCAGAGCAGAGAGTTAGTACCTTTCTATAAATGTTGTATTTTTCCTGGGGCATCAGCCTCTCTGTCTGACAGCACAGTTTCAAGAGGCATTCTCTCCCAAGCAATTAGCCAAGGTAAACTCTAGCCAGTCTAAACACAACAGAGGAGGAGAGGAGGACTGGGACTGGCCTGGGAGAGAGGGAGAGAAGGGGGCTAAGGAGGAGAGGAGGACTGGGACTGGCCTGGGAGAGAGGGAGAGAAGGGGGCTAAGGAGGAGAGGAGGACTGGGGCTGGCCTGGGAGAGAGGGAGAGAAAGGGGCTGGGGAGGAGAGGAGGACTGGGACTGGCCTGGGAGAGAGGGAGAGAAGGGGCTAAGGAGGAGAGGAGGACTGGGACTGGCCTGGGAGAGAGGACTGGGGCTGGCCTGGGAGAGGGGCTAAGGAGGAGGAGGAGGACTGGGGCTGGCCTGGGAGAGAGGGAGAGAAAGGGCTAAGGAGGAGAAGGAGGACTGGCCTGGGGAGGGGAGAGGGGAGGAGGAGGGAGGACTGGCCTGGGAGAGAGGGAGAAAGAGGGAGAGAGGAGGACTGGGACTGGCCTGGAGAGAGGAGGGGAGAGGAGGACTGGGACTGGCCTGGGAGAGAGGAAAGGGCTGAGGAGGAGAGGGGGCTAAGGGGCTGGAGGAGAGGAGGACTGGGACTGGCCTGGGAGAGAGGGAGAGAAAGGGGCTAAGGAGGAGAGGAGGACTGGCCTGGGAGAGAGGGAGAGAAAGGGGCTGAGGAGGAGGACTGGGACTGGCCTGAGAGAGAGGGGCTAAGGAGGAGAGGAGGAAGGGGCTGGGAGAGGGAAGAGAGGGGCTGAGGAGGGAGGACTGGGACTGGCCTGGGAGAGGGAGAGAAAGGGGGCTGAGGAGGAAGAGAGGGAGGGGCTGAGGAGGAGGGGAGGAGGACTGGCCTGGGAGAGAGGGAGAGAAAGGGGCTGAGGAGGAGAGGAGGACTGGGACTGGCCTGGAGAGAGGGAGAGAAAGGGGCTGGGGAGGAGAGGAGGACTGGGAATGAGAGAGAGCGAGAGCGAGAGCAGAGAGCAGAGAGAGACTACTATCTTTGTAGTGACTGTGTGTATTGACACACCAACCAAAGTGTAATTAATAACTTCACCATGCTCAAAGGGATATTCAATGCCTGCTTGTTATTACCATTCAAGCCAGTGATGGTATAGTGGGTGGACTGGCGGCCATTAGGAGTTTACCTATAGGAGCAATGCAGGAAGTAAAAGTAGGAAGTGTAGCCATCATTACAATAAATACATTCCACTGCATGAGCCACATCAGTTAACATCATCTGAATGAACATTCTACGTTACCATGGAAATGATAGCATCACAATACCAGGCAGCCATGATGTGGTAAAGAGGCCAATGGAACGGAGACCGTGGGGGGATAGAAGGAGGATGCTGGATTGGTTAACAATCAACCAGTCTGATCTAACAACGTGGATATTAGTCCAATCCGTCATGATTGATGTGTTGTAACAGGCCCACAATGTGGTTACTGAAGTCTGTTTTCTCTGCATAACATTTAGAAGTTGTTCCTTTTCAGGGTTGGAAGAAGTGACTGCTGTTTGTATAGCCTGGTTAGCATAGCTAGCATTCAGAAATTGGTGGTGGTAGTCAAAGTCGTTTATGGCCTGACATCCATACAAGCATTATGCTCACATTTTTACCACAACATAGAGTGAAATACACCCAAATAATAGCCTAAATGTAGCCTAAATCTGCTTTCTCCCACAGCATCTTTCCATGTTCCATTGGCCTCTTTACCGTATCTATAGCGAGAGTGCCGATGCTGTAGCCGCTGCAACACAGGCAGAACAACCAGCAGCATTGTTCTAAATCCAGGATGTCAGGGATCTCCGTGGGAACCAACCCGGCAACCGACGCTAGGCTGCTCTGCTGCGGCAACGACCATAGTGCTGACGGCCTGTAGGTAACCAGTCAGGCCAGTTGGGAGCTAAAAAACGACTTGTTGTTGTTTAAAAGCAGAACTGATTATTACATATTATCTGTGGTACATTTTTGTGGTTTAGGCTTAGGGCAGACCTATGAGTTCCCTTGAGACACATCCTAGAGACATGGGCATAGGGCTGAGGACCGTCACATTTGACTGAGATGACATAAACATCACATTACAGGGAGTTACATGGAGTTTCAGGCAGGCAAGGGTTCTGGTCTCCCTACCCAGACCTCTAGCTGCAACCAATCAACTTCACCAACTGATTCCACATGAATGGTCAGGCTGGCTATGATTGGAAATAGCAGTAAGAAGAGCGTTGTATCTCTCTCTCTCCACCTGTCTCTCTCTCTCTCTCCACTCTCTCTCTCTCTCTCTCTCTCCACCTGTCTCTCTCTCTCTCCACCTTTCTCTCTCTCTCTCTCTCTCCACCTGTCTCTCTCTCTCCACCTGTCTCTCTCTCTCTCCACCTGTCTCTCTCTCTCTCTCTCCACCTGTCTCTCTCTCTCTCTCTCCACCTTTCTCTCTCTCTCCACCTGTCTCTCTCTCTCTCTCCACCTGTCTCTCTCTCTCTCCACATGTATCTCTCTCCACCTGTCTCTCTCTCTTTCCACCTGTCTCTCTCTCTCTCTCCACCTGTATCTCTCTCTCCACCTGTCTCTCTCTCTCTCTCCACCTGTCTCTCTTTCTCTCTCTCTCTCTCCACCTGTCTCTCTCTCCCTCTCCACCTCCCTCTCTCTCTCCACCTGTCTCTCTCTCTTTCCACCTCTCTCTCTCCACCTGTATCTCTCTTTCCACCTGTCTCTCTTTCTTTCTCTCTCCACCTGTCTCTCTCTTTATCTCTCCACCTCCCTCTTTCTCTCCACCTGTCTCTCTCTTTATCTCTCTCTCTCTCTGAACCCTACACAGCTTCATAACCCTGGCAGGCAGGGCCCAGCCCAACTCTCTCTCTCTCTCTGAAGCCTACACAGCTTCATAACCCTGGCAGGCAGGGCCCAGCCCAACTCTCTCTCTCTCTCTCTCTGAACCCTACACAGCTTCATAACCCTGGCAGGCAGGCAGGGCCCACCCTGAGCCCTCACTACAGTCTACCATGCATATCCAAAGGTAAAACTCTGAGGTAAAAGTTCAATTCAAGGGTGTCTCTCTCTCAAGTCAAGGATCTCTAAACTGTAATGAACTGGTAGTTCAGTTCAGCCTAACTGTCTCACTCTTTCTACTGACTAACTTTCTTCAATGTTTGCTTTCTGTTCTGAGGAGGCCATTGTCGTCACCCTCCCTGTTCATTGCCTTTTCCTTAAACACTGGGTCATTTCTGTCTTTCCTCCTCTGACAGGACTGTAGACTGTCTTTCTTCCTCTGACAGGACTGTAGACTGTCTTTCCTCCTCTGACAGGACTGTAGACTGTCTTTCCTCCTCTGACAGGACTGTAGACTGTCTTTCCTCCTCTGACAGGACTGTAGACTGTCTTTCCTCCTCTGACAGGACTGTAGACTCTTTCCTCCTCTGACAGGACTGTAGACTGTTTTTCCTCCTCTGATAGGATTGTAGACAGTGGCAGCTTTGCTAGAATTATTATTTTTTAATATTTGACCAGGGAAGTTGACTGAGAACTCATTCTCATTTACAGCAACGACCTGGGGAATAGTTACAGGGGAGAGGAAGGAGGATGAATGAGCCAATTGGAAGCTGGGGATGATTATGTGACCATGATGGTATGAGGGCCAGATTGGGAATTGATCCAGGACACCAGGGTTAACATCCCTACTCTTATGATAAGTGGCATGGGATCTTTAGTGACCAGAGAGTCCCATCCATTTAACGTCCCATCTGAAAGACAGCACCCTACACAAGGCAATGTCCCCAATCACTGCCCTGGGGCATTGGGATATATATTTTTGTAGACCTGAGGAAAAGGTGCCTCCAGGGACCAACATGGACCAACCCTGCTTATCTTCAGAGGCAAGCCAGCAGTGGGATGCAGCGTGGTATGGTTCTCTGGAGGGTCCAACCACCTCTCCTCTCAGAGCACTGGGACCAGGAGACAATAATGACCTAGCTGACACAACCCAGAGAGAGACTGAGAATGTGGCATGGGGTGTTCAACTAAGAGGAGAGGCGTACGCTGTAAGACTAAAACACTGAAGGTAAAGACAGAAAGAGAAAAGGTACAGACTGAGTAGTGTTTTTAATAGTGTAGTACCACAGTAGAAAGTACTAACATAGTACCAAGAGGCTACTACAGGCTACTTGATAGTAGGAAGAAGACATACCATGAAGACGCTACCAGAGAACCACCTAGTCTACACCTTACGTTAAGTAGCCAGCAACTGAGCTAGGCTAGCTGTACTGAGCAGGTTCAGGGTGGCTGGCTGGGTCAGCTAGCTAACATTTCAATAATACACTCCAACTTAAATTTAACCTGCTGAGGAGAGAAAGTTAGGCTTGCACCTGTGTGACAGTAGGCCGCCAGCCAGTGTGTGTGTGTGTGTGTGTGTGTGTGTGTGTGTGTGTATGTGTGTGTGTGAGCAAGCCAGCCAGCGAGCCAGTCAGTCAGCAAGCGAGCCAGCCAGCGAGTCAGGGAGCCAGCCAGTCAGTCAGCCAGCCAGCGAGTCAGGAAGCCAGCCAGTCAGTCAGCCAGCGAGTCAGGAAGCCAGCCAGTCAGTCAGCCAGCGAGTCAATGAGCCAGTCAGCCAGCCAGCGAGTCAGGGAGCCAGCCAGTGAGTCAGTCAGCCAACCAGTCAGCGAGTCAGGGAGCCAGTCAGTCAGTCAGCCAGCGAGTCACAGAGCCAGTCAGCCAGCGAGTCAGGGAGTCAGGGAGTCAGCGAGTCAGGGAGCCAGCCAGCCAGCGAGTCAGGGAGTCAGCCAGCCAGCCAGCGAGTCAGGGAGCCAGCCAGCCAGCGAGTCAGGGAGCCAGCCAGTGAGTCAGTCAGCCAACCAGTCAGCGAGTCAGGGAGCCAGTCAGTCAGTCAGCCAGCGAGTCACAGAGCCAGTCAGCCAGCGAGTCAGGGAGTCAGGGAGTCAGCGAGTCAGGGAGCCAGCCAGCCAGCGAGTCAGGGAGTCAGCCAGCCAGCCAGCGAGTCAGGGAGCCAGCCAGCCAGCGAGTCAGGGAGCCAGCGAGTCAGGGAGCCAGCCAACCAGCGAGTCAGGGAGCCAGCCAGCCAGCGAGTCAGGGAGCCAGCCAGCCAGCGAGTCAGGGAGTCAGCCAGCCAGCGAGTCAGGGAGTCAGCCAGCCAGCGAGTCAGGGAGCCAGCCAACCAGCGAGTCAGGGAGTCAGCCAGCCAGCGAGTCAGGGAGCCAGCCAGCCAGCGAGTCAGGGAGCCAGCCAGCCAGCGAGTCAGGGAGCCAGCCAACCAGCGAGTCAGCCAGCCAGCGAGTCAGGGAGCCAGCCAGCCAGTCAGCCAGCGAGTCAGCCAGCCAGCGAGTCAGCCAGCCAGCGAGTCAGGGAGCCAGCCAGCCAGCGAGTCAGCCAGCCAGCGAGTCAGGGAGCCAGCCAGTCCCTGTGTGGGTCATTCTATACCATCGTCTGAGGGCCTGTCACACGCAGCGTACCTGTCAGCTCAGCACCACCACAGCAGAGCAGTGAGCCAAAGGGATCCTGTTACTCACTCCTAGCCGGCACCAACCAACCAGGCATGCCACCTCCAGCTTTGAACCCAACCCCCACCACTACTCGCACGCACAGGGACTCAGATACAACACCTAATCCCGCTCTGACCCTAGCGCCCCCACCCCAGACTCAAGCGTGAGACACAAGAGATACCTTTTCACCCCACCAACTCCACAGCCTCTACCCCTGCCCCACAGCCTCTGCCCCTGCCCCACAGCTCCTACCCCAGCCCCACAGCCTCTACCCCAGCCCCCCAGCCTCTACCCCAGCCCCACAGCCTCTACCCCAGCCCCACATCTACCCCTGCCCCACAGCCTCTACCCCAGCCCCACAGCCTCTGCCCCACAGCCTCTACCCCAGCCCCACATCCTCTAACCCAGCCCCACAGCCTCTACCCCAGTCCCACAGCCTCTACCCCAGCCCCACAGTCTCTACCCCAGCCACACAGCCTCTGCCCCACAGCCTCTACCCCAGCCCCACATCTACCCCTGCCCCACAGCCTCTACCCCAGCCCCACATCTACCCCTGCCCCACAGCCTCTACCCCAGCCCCACAGCCTCTACCCCAGTCCCACAGCCTCTACCCCAGCCCCAAAGCCTCTACCCTGCCCCACAGCCTCTGCCCCACAGCTTCTACCCCAGCCCCTAACCCAGCCCCACAGTCTCTACCCCAGCCCCACATCTACACCTGCCCCACAGCCTCTACCCCAGCCCCACAGCCTCTATCCCAGCTCCACAGCCCCTAACCCAGCCCCACAGCCTCTACCCCAGCCCCACATCTACCCCTGCCCCACAGCCTCTACCCCAGCCCCACATCTTCCCCTGCCCCACAGCCTCTACCCCAGCCCCACAGCCTCTACCCCAGCCCCTAACCCAGCCCCACAGCCTCTATCCCTGCCCCACAGCCTCTACTCCCAGCCCCACATCTACCCCTGCCCCACAGCCTCTACCCCAGCCCCACATCTTCCCCTGCCCCACAGCCTCTACCCCAGCCCCACAGCCTCTACCCCAGCCCCACAGCCTCTACCCCAGCCCCACAGCCTCTAGCCCCACAGCCTCTACCCCAGCCCCACATCTACCCCCTGCCCCACAGCCTCTACCCCAGCCCCACAGCCCCTAACCCAGCCCCAGTCTCTACCCCAGCCCCACAGCCTCTGCCCCTGCCCCACAGCTCCTACCCTGCCCGACAGCCTCTACCCCAGCCCCACAGCCCCTAACCCAGCCCCAGTCTCTACCCCAGCCCCACAGCCTCTGCCCCTGCCCCACAGCTCCTACCCCTGCCCCACAGCCTCTACCCCAGCCCCGCAGCCTCTATCCCTTCCCCACAGCTCCTACCCCAGCCCCACAGCCCCTAACCCAGCCCCACAGCCTCTACCCCAGCCCCACGGCCCCTAATCCAGCCCCACGGCCTCTACCCCAGCCCCACAGCCTCTACCCCAGCCACACAGCTCCAGCCCTGGCTCGAACCCTGATGCCTAAACCCCAGCTCCAGTCCTGGCTCAAACCCTGAGGCCCAAACCTCGTCCCCAGCCATTGTCTTTAGCTCTAGATCCTGGCCAACAGTCTAAGCCGATCAGGCCATCTCGTCCCTCTGCTCCACTACACATGCAGCTAGTGTAGGCAGCCTAGTTTGCATTTGTGACCAACCCTGCTTTCCAGGACAACAGAAGGCCAGGGATGGGGCTGGGGACAGGGGCGAGGACGAGCCTCTCACCAGATTATAATCCTATCCAGAGCGGACCAGTTACAGTAACTAGAGTGTCTTCCTCCCACCAGATAATCCAGACCAAAGCACTAGTCTGTCTCAACATATAATCTTGAGCAAAGACCATGATCAGATCACAGAGAGAGAGAGAGAGAGAGAGAGAGAGAGAGAGAGAAAGAGACAGACAGACAGACAGAGACAGAGAGACAGAGAGACAGAGAGAGAGAGAGACAGAGACAGAGACAGAGAGAGTTGTGGGGATGTTATTTTCTGCTCTAGTCCTCCTTGTATTGATTGTTTTAATTATTTCATGTAGTGCATGTGTTTATAGCAGCTGTACCCTCCTCCCTATCTTCTGTAAATATGTCTGGGGAGCAACATAAAAAGGGCAGAGTGAGTGAATTAAAAGGTCAACATGGAGCCTCCTGGGGAGGCCATGTTTCTTTTGTGAGAGCCCCGGAGGGTGTACAGTTTTCTTCCCATGCCAGAGAAATCAAGTCCTTGGCTCCAGGGCCCTTCCCTCCCTCCCTCCCCTTCCCTTCCTTCCTTCCTTCCTTCCTTCCTTCCTTCCTTCCTTCCTTCCCTCCCTCCCTCCCTCCCTCCCTCCCTCCCCTCACTAAGCACCATTCACCAGGGCTGGCCGTCTTTTATTGGTACAGCCAGGAAGGAAATGCCAGAGGGAGGAGAAGAAGAGGAGGGAGGGAGAAAGAGCGGGGTAGCTAGTTAGACTTCATTCCCAGTTTACACTGGGGTTCTAAAATGTGTTTAGTTAATGCTGCAGGACTTCAGACACTGAGGAGTCAGGCAGGAGGCTGAGGCTTGAGTCAGGCAGGAGGCTGAGGCTGGAGTAAGGCAGGAGGCTGAGGCTGGAGTAAGGCAGGAGGCTGAGGCTGGAGTAAGGCAGGAGGCCGAGGATAGAGTAAGGCAGGAGGCCGAGGATGGAGTCAGGCAGGAGGCTGAGGCTTGAGTCAGGCAGGAGGCTGAGGCTGGAGTAAGGCAGGAGGCCGAGGATGGAGTCAGGCAGGAGGCAGAGGATGGAATCAGGTTCACAAACACAAACAGACCCCACAGAGCCCCAGGACAGCAACACAATCAGACCCAACCAAATCATGATAAAACAAAAAGATATTTACTTGACACATTGGAAAGAATGAACAAAAAAACAGAGCAACCTAGAATGCTATTTGGCCCTAAACAGAGAGTACACAGTGGCAGAATACCTGACCACTGTGACTGACCCAAAATTAAGGAAAGCTTTGACTATGTACAGACTCAGTGAGCATAGCCTTGCTATTGAGAAAGGCCGCCGTAGGCAGACATGGCTCTCAAGAGAAGACAGGCTATGTGCTCACTGCCCACAAAATGAGGTGGAAACTGAGCTGCACTTCCTAACCTCAGCCTTTACCAACCATCTAACAGACAACCTTTACCAACCATCTAACAGACAACCTTTACAAACCATCTAACAGACAACCTTTACAAACCATCTAACAGACAACCTTTACCAACAATCTAACAGACAACCTTTACAAACCATCTAACAGACAACCTTTACCAACCATCTAACAGACTTTACCAACCATCTAACAGACAACCTTTACAGCATGTTTGTTTTCATGTTCCCTTGGAGGGTACAGTAATGACAGGGCTTCATCCAGCTTTAGATGGTTTGGCCCATTGTCATCCACTGATGACATGATTACCGCCTCACAAGAAACACGCGGAAACGTCTTAGCTCAGATCCTCATCCAAGGAAAAACCACGAAAAGCGCAAACACACACACACATACACACACACCAGTTTATACACCAGGACATGGCTACACACACACACACACACACAAACTAGCCGGTGCTCCCTGAAGCAAACAACGTTTTCTGTTTGGATTACATCAAACAGAACAGATAGGAAACAGAAGGAGAGGAGAAGAGGAGGAATTCATGTGGACCTCTAGGAACACGCCTTCCTTCCTTTATTACTGCTAAGAGCTAGCCAGAGCATCATGACCAAGGGAGGGTGGGGGCCCCTCCAGCTAGCCAGAGCATCATGACCAAGGGAGGGTGGGGGCCCCTCCAGCTAGCCAGAGCATCATGACCAAGGGAGGGTGGGGGCCCCTCCAGCTAGCCAGAGCATCATGACCATGGGAGGGTGGGGGCCCCTCCAGCTAGCCAGAGCATCATGACAGAGGGAGGGTGGGGGCCCCTCCAGCTAGCCAGAGCATCATGACCATGGGAGGGTGGTGGCCCCTCCAGCTAGCCAGAGCATCATGACCAAGGGAGGGTGGGGACCCCTCCAGCTAGCCAGAGCATCATGACAGAGGGAGGGTGGTGGCCCCTCCAGCTAGCCAGAGCATCATGACAGAGGGAGGGTGGTGGCCCCTCCAGCTAGCCAGAGCATCATGACCAAGGGAGGGTGGGGGCCCCTCCAGCTAGCCAGAGCATCATGACCAAGGGAGGGTGGGGGCCCCTCCAGCTAGCCAGAGCATCATGATAGAGGGAGGGTGGGGGCCCCTCCAGCTAGCCAGAGCATCATGACCATGGGAGGGTGGTGGCCCCTCCAGCTAGCCAGAGCATCATGACCAAGGGAGGGTGGGGGCCCCTCCAGCTAGCCAGAGCATCATGACAGAGGGAGGGTGGTGGCCCCTCCAGCTAGCCAGAGCACCATGACAGAGGGAGGGTGGTGGCCCCTCCAGCTAGCCAGAGCATCATGACCAAGGGAGGGTGGGGGCCCCTCCAGCTAGCCAGAGCATCATGACCAAGGGAGGGTGGGGGCCCCTCCAGCTAGCCAGAGCATCATGACAGAGGGAGGGTGGTGGCCCCTCCAGCTAGCCAGAGCATCATGACAGAGGGAGGGTGGTGGCCCCTCCAGCTAGCCAGAGCATCATGACCAAGGGAGGGTGGGGGCCCCTCCAGCTAGCCAGAGCATCATGACAGAGGGAGGGTGGTGGCCCCTCCAGCTAGCCAGAGCATCCAGGGTGGGGCCCCTCCAGCTAGTCAGAGCATCATGACAGAGGGAGGGTGGGGGCCCCTCCAGCTAGCCAGAGCATCATGACAGAGGGAGGGTGGTGGCCCCTCCAGCTAGCCAGAGCATCATGACAGAGGGAGGGTGGGAGACAGAAAGAGAGAGCAACAGAAAGAGTGAGAGAGATAAATTAAAACCATGGCCTTGCGTCTTACCTGAGAGCCCCACAGGGGCCGAGTAGGTAGTTCCTCCAGTCTCTGTGGATGAAGGCCCCGAGTCTGGAGAATCTGAACAGAAAGAAGGAGGGAGTGTGAGAGAAGAGGAGAGAGACAGAGGTAAAATACAGTGTGTTAGAATGAGAGACCAACCACAGTTTGAGCAGAGAGCAGCTGTGAGAGCTGTCAATCACACAGGCTAAATGAAGACCCACTGGACCACTGAAGTCTGGGAGTCTTTCAGTCAGTTCAAACAGCCAGCCAGGAGCACTAACCTCACAGATCCACAGACACTACTGCTAACTCACTACCTACACTATATTTACAGCAGTATGTGGACACCCCTTCAAATAAGTGGATTCGGCTTTTTCAGCCACACCAATTGCTGACAGGTGTGTAAAATCGAGCACACTGCCATGCAATCTCCATAGACAAACATTTCCAGTAGCATGGCCTTACTGGGCCTACCCTTAGTTCCAGGGAACGGAAATCGTAACGCTTTGTGGGAACAGTTTGGGGAAGGCCCTTTCCTGTTTCAGCATGAGAATGCCCCCCCGTGCACAAAGCGAGGTCCATACAGAAATGGTTTGTCGAGATCGGTGTGGAAGGACTTGACTGGCCTGCACAGAGCCCTGACCTCAACCCCATCGAACACCTTTGGGATGAATTGGAAAGCCGACTGTGAGCCAGGCCTAATTGACCCAACATCAGTGCCCGACCTCACTAATGCTCTTGTGGCTGAATGGAAGCAAGTCCCCACAGCAATGTTCCAACATCTAGTGGAAAGCCTTCCCAGAAGAGTGGAGGCTGTTATAGCAGCAATGTTCCAACATCTAGTGGAAAGCCTTCCCAGAAGAGTGGAGGCTGTTATAGCAGCAAAGGGGGGACCAACTCCATATTAATGTCTATGATTTTGGAATGAGATGTTTGACGAGCAGGTGTCCACATACTTTTGGCCATGTAGTGTATCTCACTGCTCGATCTTTCTGGTGAAATAACATAAAATATACCATACCACCAGGAAGAGACAGAAGTATAGCCACACATCACGTCTTAACAGCCCAGAGAGTACGACTAGTCCTGAGAACTGAAGGGGAAGGCCTCCAACACAAACCACGACTAATCCCATAATCCTCAGCAGTCTCTCGTCAGAGAGACAACTAGAGCGGCCATTTTGGTGGATGGAGAGAGAGAGGTAGAGAGAGTTGCTGGCTGACAGCAGGACCTGGCAGGTCTCAACACACCACATAAAACATACAGCAGTGCCCCTGTTCTGCTACTTCTCCCAGTCCCAACCCCGGAAAACCAACCAACCCTTCCAACGCAATCACGTTTTCCTTTGTTTTCTTCTCTCCAAATGTCTCAGAGGGAGGCCCAGAATAAATACATGGCTGGCTTGGAGGGAAAAGAGGCTTTGCCCTAAAAAACATGTCTGACTCCATTGTATCCTAACACTACTTTACATATCAGAGCCTGGTTCCGTCCCAAAACGGCACCCTATTCCCTATAAATAGACTACCTTCGACCGGAGCCCTATGGGACTCCCTATAGGCCCTGGTCAAAACTAGTGCACTACATATGGAATAGTGTGTCATGTGGGAGACATAGAGTGTATCAGAGCTAGTCTCTAATAGGAATATACAGGTTAGCAGGATGCACTCCATCAACCCCAAAACAATGAGTGAGACAGGAAATAGCCCCAGCCTTGAAAACTGTGTACAGTAAATTTTCTTAATGGCATGCTAGCCGACAGAGGAAACTCTCTCTCCCCGGTCTCCCCCTGTCCCTGCTGAGATGAACCCCCTGTCCCTGCTGAGATGAACCCCCTGTCCCTGCTGAGATGAACCCCAATGTCCCTGCTGAGATGAACCCCCTGTCCCTGCTGAGATGAACCCCAATGTCCCTGCTGAGATGAACCCCCTGTCCCTGCTGAGATGAACCCCCTGTCCCTGCTGAGATGAACCCCCTGTCCCTGCTGAGATGAACCCCCTGTCCCTGCTGAGATGAACCCCTGTCCCTGCTGAGATGAACCCCAATGTCCCTGCTGAGATGAACCCCTGTCCCTGCTGAGATGAACCCCAATGCCCCTGCTGAGATGAACCCCAATGCCCCTGCTGAGATGAACCCCCCTGCTGATGGATGTCCCTGCTGAGATGAACCCCTGTCCCTGCTGAGATGAACCCCCTGTCCCTGCTGAGATGAACCCCTGTCCCTGCTGAGATGAACCCTGAGATTAACCCCAATGTCCCTGCTGAGATGAACCCCCTGTCCCTGCTGAGATGAACCCCAATGTCCCTGCTGAGATGAACCCCTGTCCCTGCTGAGATGAACCCCAATGTCCCTGCTGAGATGAACCCCTGTCCCTGCTGAGATGAACCCCTGTCCCTGCTGAGATGAACCCCTGTCCCTGCTGAGATGAACCCCTGTCCCTGCTGAGATGAACCCCCTGTCCCTGCTGAGATGAATCCCCCTGTCCCTGCTGAGATGAACCCCCTGTCCCTGCTGAGATGAATCCCCCTGTCCCTGCTGAGATGAACCCCTGTCCCTGCTGAGATGAACCCCCTGTCCCTGCTGAGATGAACCCCCTGTCCCTGCTGAGATGAACCCCCTGTCCCTGCTGAGATGAACCCCCTGTCCCTGCTGAGATTAACCCCCTGTCCCTGCTGAGATTAACCCCAAGTGATCTAATAGTGATGTCAATAATAGAAGACGTAGCAGCAAGGGATATGTGTAATTGATCTTCTATGTAGTGTTATAACTCCTCTATATAGTATTATAACTCTATGTAGTATTATAACACCTCTATATAGTATTATAACTCCTCTATGTAGTATTATAACACCTCTATGTAGTATTATAACTCTATGTAGTATTATAACTCTATGTAGTAATATAACTCTATGTAGTATTATAACACCTCTATGTAGTATTATAACTCTATGTAGTATTATAACACCTCTATGTAGTATTATAACTCTATGTAGTAATATAACTCTATGTAGTATTATAACACCTCTATGTAGTATTATAACTCTATGTAGTATTATAACTCTATGTAGTATTATAACACCTCTATGTAGTATTATAACTCTATGTAGTATTATAACTCCTCTATGTAGTATTATAACTCCTCTATGTAGTATTATAACTCATCTATGTAGTGTATATAACTCCTCTATGTAGTATTATAACACCTCTATGTAGTATTATAACTCTATGTAGTATTATAACTCCTCTATGTAGTATTATAACTCCTCTATGTAGTATTATAACTCCTCTATGTAGTATTATAACTCCTCTGTGTAGTATATTACTCCACTATGTAGTATTATAAATCCTCTATGTAGTGTATATAACTCCTCTATGTAGTATTATAACTCATCTATGTCGTGTACATAACTCCTCTATGTAGTATTATAACTCCTCTATGTAGCATTATAACTCTATGTAGTATTATAACTCCTCTATGTAGTATTATAACTCCTCTATGTAGTGTATATAACTCTTCTGTGTAGTATTATAATGCCTCTATGTAGTGTATATAACTCCTCTATGTAGTATTATAACCCCTCTATGTAGTGTATATAACTCTTCTGTGTAGTATTATAACTCCTCTATGTAGTATTATAACTCCTCTATGTAGTATTATAACTCCTCTATGTAGTATTATAACTCCTCTATGTAGTGTATATAACTCTTCTGTGTAGTATTATAACTCCTCTATGTAGTATTATAACTCCTCTATGTAGTATATATAACTCTTCTATGTAGTATTATAACTCCTCTATGTAGTATTATAACTCCTCTATGTAGTGTATATAACTCTTCTGTGTAGTATTATAACGCCTCTATGTTTTATTATTACTCCTCTATAAGACGACTACTACTATCACATCAGATCCAGTCATGAAGCTTTTCCAGTCTCAGCCTCTCTAGGATCAGAAGGACTCTGTTAAAACACCAGGGAGCTAGGGGAGGGAAGGCTATGCTGTCTCTGACTGGCCTGCTGGCTGGGCTGTGTCTCAGTGTCTAGCTGACTGACTGACTGGCTGGCTGGCTGGTATTCAGTAATGATACATTCCATGCTATACATGTCAACGGACTCTGTCCTACACCTTCCATCACCAGAGCCTGAGAGCAGAGCACAGCCCCATTAGGCAATGCAAGACTACTAGCATTACTGCCTACAAATTAGAGACAGGATTCTAGCCTGGTTCCAGATCTGTTTGTGCTGTCTTGCCAACTCATGAATGACCCGTAGTTGGAAAGACAGCACCAACATATCTGGGACCAGGCTAGTTCACGCCTAGGCTAGACCAGCCCCGGTACTGTGGTCAACCTAAAGAGATGCAGGGCCACGGTGAAACAGCCTGCCTCTCTTTCATGGCTGTCCAGGAGGCAGGCCTGGTTTCCTGGGCACGGTTCACTGACCACAGGCCTGAGGTGGAGCTCATCCAGAACCAAGATCTGGAAGATTCAGTCAGAGAGAGTGATGGAGAAAGAGAGGGGGGCGGTGTAAAACAGAAACAAACATCAAATATGGAGGAAGAGTTTGAAAGTGTAAGTAAGTAACATAGAGAAAGAGAGAGACAGAGAGAGAGAGAGAGAGGCAGAGAGAGAGAGGAGGGAGAGAGAGAGAGAGGGAGAGAGAGGGCGAGAGAGAGAGGCAGAGAGAGAGAGAGAGAGGGCGAAAGAGGGGGTGGCGGGGGGTAGAGAAAAAAAAGAGAGAGGGGAGGGAGAGAGAGAGGTGGAGGGGGTAGAGAGAGAGACAAAGAGAGAGAGGGGAGGGAGAGAGAGGGAGATGGAGGGGGAAGAGAGAGAGAGAGACAAAAAGAGGGAGAGGGGAGAGAGAGAGAGATGGAGGGGGAGAGAGAGATGAGAGAGAGAGAGAGAGAGAGAGAGAGAGACAAAAAGAGAGAGAGAGAGAGAGGGGGAGAGACAAAAAGAGAGAGAGAGGGGGAGAGAGAGGGGAGAGGGGAGAGAGAGAGAGAGAGAGGTAGGCAGCAGCTTCAAACACTGTATGATTCATTTCCCAGGGAGCTAAAACAAACTAGGTATTACCACGGCAGCTCTGGTAATGACCGTGGAGAGACAGACTGACACGTACATCTGATTCCTGTTCCATAAAGAACCCCCCTCTCTCTCTCTCACAAACACTCTCACGCTCTCTTGTTTAGATTTACGCATTCAGCAACAGACACTGAAACATAAGTCTGACTCCCTTTGGTGTTTTTATAGCTGAATGATTATATAATATAGTCATAAACTTCAGACATTGGAAACATCAATGACCTACTAAACCCTTATTACTGACTCGTATTAATATGAAGTGATTATTGTCCTGTTGGCTAAGTGTCCACACACACTCGGATCTGTAGTGCCCATGACGTGGCAGTCATTCAGTGGCAGTCATTCAGTTGCAGTCATTCAGTTGCAGTCATTCAGTGGCAGTCATTCAGTTGCAGTCATTCAGTGGCAGTCATTCAGTGGCAGTCATTCAGTTGCAGTCATTCAGTGGCAGTCATTCAGTCCGTCTATTGAACTTGACCAGCGAACGACCAGCTCTGGGTCCAGTAAGGATTGATTGTCTGTGTGTCTGTCTGTCCCTCGAATGGATCCTTGTACTGGTTCTGCAAAGACACTTACAAGGGCCATACAAGATCATGCTCTTAACCCCAGGGGAGTCAAAGTTGACATACACACACTATAGAACCCAAGGGCAGGCAGAGAAAAACCTATTTCTACTACACAGCTATGCTATATATAGTCTGGCTCCTCTCCTCTAGTTCTATATAGTCTGACTCCTCTCCTCTATATCTATATAGTCTGACTTGTCTCCTCTAGTTCTATATAGTCTGACTCCTCTCCTCTAGTTCTATATAGTCTGACTCCTCTCCTCTAGTTCTATATAGTCTGACTCCTCTCCTCTAGTTCTATATAGTCTGACTCGTCTCCTCTAGTTCTATATAGTCTGACTCCTCTCCTCTAGTTCTATATAGTCTGACTTGCTAGTTCTATATAGTCTGACTCCTCTCTCTAGTTCTATGTAGTCTGACTCCTCTCCTCTAGTTCTATAGTCTGACTCGTCTCCTCTAGTTCTATATAGTCTGACTTGTCTCCTCTAGTTCTATATAGTCTGACTCCTCTCTCTAGTTCTATGTAGTCTGACTCCTCTCCTCTAGTTCTATATAGTCTGACTCCTCTCCTCTAGTTCTATATAGTCTGACTCGTCTCCTCTAGTTCTATATATAGTCTGACTCGCTCCTCTTGTTCTATATAGTCTGACTCGTCTCCTCTAGTTCTATATAGTCTGACTCGTCTCCTCTAGTTCTATATAGTCTGACTCCTCTCCTCTAGTTCTATATAGTCTGACTTGTCTCCTCTAGTTCTATATAGTCTGACTCCTCTCCTCTAGTTCTATATAGTCTGACTCCTCTCCTCTAGTTCTATATAGTCTGACTCGTCTCCTCTAGTTCTATATAGTCTGACTTGTCTCCTCTAGTTCTATGTAGTCTGACTCCTCTCCTCTAGTTCTATATAGTCTGACTCCTCTCCTCTAGTTCTATATAGTCTGACTCCTCTTCTCTAGTTCTATATAGTCTGACTTGTCTCCTCTAGTTCTATATAGTCTGACTCGTCTCCTCTAGTTCTATATAGTCTGACTCGTCTCCTCTTGTTCTATATAGTCTGACTTGTCTCCTCTAGTTCTATAGTCTGACTTGTCTCCTCTAGTTCTATATAGTCTGACTCCTCTCCTCTAGTTCTATATAGTCTGACTCCTCTCCTCTAGTTCTATATAGTCTGACTCCTCTCCTCTAGTTCTATATAGTCTGACTCCTCTCCTCTAGTTCTATATAGTCTGACTCGTCTCCTCTAGTTCTATATAGTCTGACTCGTCTCCTCTTGTTCTATATAGTCTGACTCCTCTCCTCTAGTTCTATATAGTCTGACTTGTCTCCTCTAGTTCTATATAGTCTGACTCGTCTCCTCTAGTTCTATATAGTCTGACTCCTCTCCTCTAGTTCTATATAGTCTGACTTGTCTCCTCTAGTTCTATATAGTCTGACTCCTCTCCTCTAGTTCTATATAGTCTGACTCCTCTCCTCTAGTTCTATATAGTCTGACTCCTCTCCACAGCCACACTCCACTACATTGTCCTGTTAATATCTGTCCTCTCTCTAGTCTCTATAGTCTTAGACTGAAACCTCCAAGAATCCCAGCTGCACATGCCTTCCTCTCCTTTCTTTCCCACTGTTCAATGAAATATATTTTCTCCTTCTCTGCTCTAGGGGGAACTCTGCCCTGGGCTTTTCCTCCTTCTCTCTGTTTTCCTTTCCTCCCTCTCCGCATCTTTCTTCCCTCTCTCACTCCATATCCCTCCCTCTCTCGGTGTATTTCTTTCCTCCCTCTCTCTCTCCGCATCTTTCTTCCCTCTCTCACTCTATATCCCTCCCTCTCTCGGTGTTTTCCTTTCCTCCCTCTCTCTCTCCGCATCTTTCTTCCCTCTCTCACTCCATATCCCTCCCTCTCTCAGTGTCTTCCTTTCCTCCCTCTCTCTCCGCATCCTTCTTCCCTCTCTCACTCCATATCCCTCCCTCTCTCGGTGTCTTCCTTTCCTCCCTCTCTCTTTCTGTCTTCCTCCATCTCTCTTTCTTCTTTCCACCTCACCATGACCAGAGGAGAGACTAGAGTGTGTGTGTGTGTGTGTGTGTGTGTGGCACTCCAAAAAGACCAGTTGAAGTGTAGTGGACATTAGTGAAGCCTCGCAGGAGGCTGCCTCCCTGACCATTTCATCCTACCCAGCTAGCCTCGCAGGAGGCTGCCTCCCTAACCATGTCATCTTACCCAGCTAGCCTCGCAGGAAGCTGCCTCCCTAACCATGTCATCCTACCCAGCTAGCCTCACAGGAAGCTGCCTCCCTAACCATGTCATCCTACCCAGCTAGCCTCGCAGGAGGCTGCCTCCCTAACCATGTCATCCTACCCAGCTAGCCTCACAGGAAGCTGCCTCCCTAACCATGTCATCATACCCAGCTAGCCTCGCAGGAAGCTGCCTCCATAACCATGTCATCCTACCCAGCTAGCCTCGCAGGAGGCTGCCTCCCTAACCATGTCATCCTACCCAGCTAGCCTCGCAGGAAGCTGCCTCCCTAACCATGTCATCCTACCCAGCTAGCCTCGCAGGAGGCTGCCTCCCTAACCATGTCATCCTACCCAGCTAGCCTCGCAGGAAGCTGCCTCCCTAACCATGTCATCCTACCCAGCTAGCCTCGCAGGAGGCTGCCTCCCTAACCATGTCATCCTACCCAGCTAGCCTCACAGGAGGCTGCCTCCCTAACCATGTCATCCTACCCAGCTAGCCTCGCAGGAGGCTGCCTCCCTAACCATGTCATCCTACCCAGCTAGCCTCGCAGGAAGCTGCCTCCCTAACCATGTCATCCTACCCAGCTAGCCTCGCAGGAGGCTGCCTCCCTAACCATGTCATCCTACCCAGCTAGCCTCGCAGGAGGCTGCCTCCCTAACCATGTCATCCTACCCAGCTAGCCTCGCAGGAGGCTGCCTCCCTAACCATGTCATCCTACCCAGCTAGCCTCGCAGGAGGCTGCCTCCCTAACCATGTCATCCTACCCAGCTAGCCTCGCAGGAGGCTAGTGCCTTAGACCGCTGCTCCACTAAAATTATGATCACCATGTATCATATGTATCTAAAGTTTAACATAGACATGACAGGGGCGGCAGGTAGCCTCGTGGTTAGAGTGTAGAGGCGGCAGGTAGCCTCGTGGTTAGAGTGTAGAGGCGGCAGGTAGTCTAGTGGTTAGAGTCTAGAGGCGGCAGGTAGCCTCGTGGTTAGGGTCTAGAGGCGGCAGGTAGCCTCGTGGTTAGAGTGTAGAGGCGGCAGGTAGCCTCGTGGTTAGAGCATTGGGCCAGTAACAGAAAGGTTGCTAGATTGAATCCCCGAGCTGACAAGGTAAAAATCTGTCGTTCTGCCCCTGAACAAGGCAGTTAACTCACTGTTCCCCGGTAGGCTGCCATTGTAAATAAGAATTTGTTCTTAACTGTCTTGCTTAGTTAAATACAAAAAATAAACATATATCTGCCCATATTAGAGACTTGGATGAGTCTCATGATTGTCTATAGCTGCAAACACAGCAGTTTAATCTTCCAACTTCCCTTTTTGGCAGACAAATACTGTTATATATATATATATATTTGAGATAATAGACTTCCTTCTAAAATGGCTCACAGACCTAATGACAGGCCTGCATGGACACACAAAAGCTCTACGCACACACACACACACACACACACACACACACACACATAGCAGTGTGACACTCCCAAACCCTCAGCCATAATCTACAGTCAGATTCATTCAACAGATAAAACATGGCTCCATAAATCTTTCTGTTTTTCCCTTGTGTTTGTGATCCACATTTCCCATAAGCTCTCTCCCCTCCCTGCAGACGGCACCACCCCTTCACACACACACACACACACACGCACACACACTGGCACTTGCGTACGTGTGTCCTGCGTGTGTGTGTATATGTTACCTCCCTGTGTGTGTCTCCTCTCTCTCCTTTGGTGCCAATACTGTTTATCTGTCCTGCTAGGTCACCCCCTCCGGCCAAAAGTTTGTGCAGACAGACAACCACTGCAGAGCTGGTGCCAGCCTGGAATGGGCCCTGGCCTTGGCTACCCGCCATTCTATTAAAGGGCCCTGGTCGGCCCTGGCCTTGGCTACCCGCCATTCTATTAAAGGGCCCTGGCCGTGGCTACCCACCATTCTATTAAAGGGCCCTGGTCTTGGCTACCCACCATTCTATTAAAGGGCCCTGGCCTTGGCTACCCGCCATTCTATTAAAGGGCCCTGGCCTTGGCTACCCGCCATTCTATTAAAGGGCCCTGGTCAGGCCCTGGCTACCCACCATTCTATTAAAGGGCCCTGGTCTTGGCTACCCGCCATTCTATTAAAGGGCCCTGGTCTTGGCTACCCGCCATTCTATTAAAGGGCCCTGGCCGTGGCTACCCGCCATTCTATTAAAGGGCCCTGGTCGGCCCTGGCCTTGGCTACCCACCATTCTATTAAAGGGCCCTGGTCGGCCCTGGCCTTAGCTACCCACCATTCTATTAAAGGGCCCTGGCCTTGGCTACCCACCATTCTATTAAAGGGCCCTGGTCGGCCCTGGCTACCCACCATTCTATTAAAGGGCCCTGGCCTTGGCTACCCACCATTCTATTAAAGGGCCCTGGCCTTGGCTACCCACCATTCTATTAAAGGGCCCTGGTCGGCCCTGGCCTTGGCTACCCGCCATTCTATTAAAGGGCCCTGGCCTTGGCTACCCACCATTCTATTAAAGGGCCCTGGTCGGCCCTGGCCTTGGCTACCCACCATTCTATTAAAGGGCCCTGGTCAGGCCCTGGCCTTGGCTACCCGCCATTCTATTAAAGGGCCCTGGTCGGCCCTGGCCTTGGCTACCCACCATTCTATTAAAGGGCCCTGGTCGGCCCTGGCTACCCACCATTCTATTAAAGGGCCCTGGTCGTAGGCCCCCTGGCCATTCTGGCCCTTGGCTACCCACCATTCTATTAAAGGGCCCTGGGGCCCTGGCCTTGGCTACCCGCCATTCTATTAAAGGGCCCTGGCCCTGGCCTACCCACCATTCCTGGTCAGGCCCTGGCCTTGGCTACCCACCATTCTATTAAAGGGCCCTGGCCACCCGCCATTCTATTAAAGGGCCCTGGTCGGCCCTGGCCTTGGCTACCCGCCATTCTATTAAAGGGCCCTGGCCTTGGCTACCCACCATTCTATTAAAGGGCCCTGGTCAGGCCCTGGCCTTGGCTACCCACCATTCTATTAAAGGGCCCTGGTCGGCCCTGGCTACCCACCATTCTATTAAAGGGCCCTGGCCTTGGCTACCCACCATTCTATTAAAGGGCCCTGGTCAGGCCCTGGCCTTGGCTACCCACCATTCTATTAAAGGGCCCTGGTCAGGCCCTGGCCTTGGCTACCCACCATTCTATTAAAGGGCCCTGGTCGGCCCTGGCCTTGGCTACCCACCATTCTATTAAAGAGCCCTGGTCGGCCCTGGCCTTGGCTACCCGCCATTCTATTAAAGGGCCCTGGTCAGGCCCTGGCCTTGGCTACCCACCATTCTATTAAAGGGCCCTGGTCGGCCCTGGCTACCCACCATTCTATTAAAGGGCCCTGGTCGGCCCTGGCGCTGCCCAGACAGCCCTCTCTCAGTCTGACTAGCACCATAAATCAAACATAACATTTCCATATCCTCACAGAAGTATTTAGAAATGACCAGGCAAAAGTTTAATGTTGTTGTAATAATGTTGCTATAAACTTTGTTGTAATAACGTTGTTATAAAATGTATAATATACAGTAATATTTTTCACAAATGGTAAATAACTACTAAAAAATATATATATATTAACTTGTATTGATTTTAAGTGTATGACCGTGGAAAATCATATGCTGAAAAAATACAAACCCCAAAAACCTTAACATTCATGAGAAAAATCAAACTAAACTCACCGGGTGGTTTAAGAAAGTCCATTGGATATCGGGAATAAGGAGGAGGGGGAGACTCTGAAATGAAAATAAAGAAATAGACAGAAGAGAGAGAGAGAAAAGACAGAGCAAAAACAGAGCATGAGAAAAAGCTCCCAGGGAAAGATGAAACGTATGATAACAGTTGGCATTCTTTTTGGGAAACTGTTTGTGTTATCAGTGGGGGTTGGAGGCAGGGCAGGCAGCGAGGCAGCCATGCGGCGATTGCCTTGATATCTGACGAAGAGATAAACAAGGGGCGCCTGGCGCCAGCCTCTAGGCGGCTATCTGACTAGGCTCCGACTCAGGCTGTGGGAGATACGGGCCTCTTTGCTCACACGAGAACAGGACACTCCAATCGGAATCGCTGCCTGGCTGCAAGCAAACTAACTTGGTCCAGACTGACTGTCAAATACAACGAGATACATGGAGGTCAAGGATAGGAAATTTAAAATAGTTGAATATTGTGCATCTTCTTTGTTATTACAAGTAGCCTTACATTAAAAGATGGTCACGTTCAATCAAATAAATGTACTTTCATGTGACAAGAACCCCCTGACTACTTCCTACAACTGTTTGAAGCCATCCTTGTTCACAATACTGTACAAGAGGGGTTTAATAAATGCATTCTACAGAAGATAATGGTATAGGAAACCTACAAATTAAGAGCAAGATCCCCTCTGCAGTTTAGAAAATTATTTCAATTTTTGTTTAAAAGCAAACAAATCTATAAATAAAAACAATAACTAGGCCAAACTAGGGGCAGTAGGTAGCCTAGTGGTTAGCGCGTTGGGCCAGTAACATGAAAGGTTGCTAGATCGAATCCCTAAACTGACAAGCTAAAAGTCTGGCAACCTGGCAATTTTCCCGCTGTTCATAGGCCGTCATTGTAAATAATGCTTTGTTCTTAAGTAATTGACTGTCATAGTTAAAAAAAGAAGAAGCTTGGCCACACCAATAAAATACGTCTACCGTTTATAAATAATAAGGCCATAATATAATTGCAACTGTTTTGATTTGTGAGGGGCCATTCAAAGCTAATGTTGATTCATTTCCCATATCCTAGAAAGAAGAATTTATACATCTAACCTTAAGGAAATAGTGATTATGCTAACCGTTGAGCTGCTAAAACGTCATACCAACTAAGTCTGACCTATAGCGTTGCAATTGACACAACCGGTAATTGTGTCTGGGAAAGTTTACATGCCAATCAATTTACCCACACACAATATTAAACAGTGTACCAATTATAGTCTAGGTCTATATTGTTGCAATTGCTGATTTTTTTTCACGTTATAATCTATGGTTTAAAAAATATATATAAATAACTTACCGAGTTCACAAAGCCTGCTCATGTGGTGCGGATTGCAGCAAACGAGTTCTGGGTTCATTTCCCCATAGGATTCACAGCAAGACAGCCTCTTTAATTCCGAGCAATCCATGAGGTCCGGCCACCGAAACACTTTGTAGAGCAGCAAGGGGAGGGAATAAGACTGCTGACCCAGTTTGGTGTCCACTTTGCTGGGTAGGAGCAGGCAGGGGCTCCGCGCACCCCCCTTTGACTCGACCGCTTGCAAGAGCCCCTCTAATGGTTTCTCTTTGATTTGTTTCAGTATCGAGTGGGTCAGGGATTTCAATTCAGCATCCGTTCCGGCGCTAGTTTTTCCGGCAACCTTCGTCGATTTACCCATACAGCAACCCCCGGATCCATGCGTTCGTGTATCCGCATCCCCGTCGCCCTCGACCGGCGCACGGCTCCTCCAGAGTCGCCGGACGAGCCCAGTTCGTTTGGTCCTAAACATGCGGGACGAAAAGAGGATTTCCCGGCTAAAAAACGAGCATGATGTACGCAAATCATGAAGATTCCGGGATCCGTGTACAGGCAACGACAAGCAGCCTGAGATAATAGTATGGAGAAACTAGGAGTTGGAGAAGGCAAGAAAATCTGTAGCATACGCCAGTCTTTAATAAAAAATCAAATAAAAAAAATCAACCCCGCAAAAAAAAATCAAGGCTCCAGTCGTGATAGTAACCTTCTCTGTAAGGAGAAATGCACCATCACCTTAACGGAGTTATAAACCTATAATGGTCCGAACTAAAATGCAGCTATATCGAAATATAAACACTTTTCAATGTAAGAACGTTGAGCATCTAGAATACAAAATAGCAGCATAAAGAATTTGTTACAACGTTGAACTACTGTGAACATGAAATGCTTAATTCGTTCCGTTCATTCAGTAGCCCATGTAGAAAGATAAACATTGTAACAGATGATATTTTACGCATATGGTTACGAGTTGGGTATCTGTGTAATTTGGGGCCGATAAATTGCCTAGTTAAATACTAGAATTAGGCTATATATCCATGAGGAAAAAAACGAAGCTGTCCAGTTTTCTGTAGAAAAAAAATAATCCACACAATCCTTGATCCGAGAGCAAAAAAGCTTTAACACAGGCTGTTGTCTACGTTTTTATCCCTTATCTTCTAAATATCATATCTGTCTGCACATGATGTGATCTTCAATATAGATTTAGACGTTGCGAGAGGACGAAAGGATCCCCTAAACAGATCCAAAACTAGGTAGCGAATCCAAAACTGGAGCCGCTTTAGTGCCAGACAGAAATCTGCCTTAGTAGGGCAGTCGCACAGAGTCCCCGTCTACCGTCCGTTGTACCAGAATAATATTTCGAAATATCCCTTTATAAATTAATCCAGACACTTATTGAATGAGGTTTCCGTAGACTAAGGAATAAAGCGATTTGAGTGGCGACAAAGAAGTGATGCGATCTTCAGAAAACGTCTGCGAATGACGCGAATAGTTGAAGAGCCCTTGCCTTCTCTTGCTCGCTATCTCTTTCTAACTCTCTGAGCTCTGTGTCTCCAGTGCGCATTGGCGCGCCCCGTCACGTGGGTGTCTAGACACCCTGTCGCTTGAAAAAAGTGATTGTGTTGCGCAAACAAGAGATCAAGTAGCTTAGGCTGCTACATACAGAGACATCGTTTTGGTAGGAAAGTTACATTTTCCAAAAGTTACGATGGAAAAACGTTGTAAATAATGCGAAAAGATGGTGTGGGAAATTAAACATGGAGCTAGAAAGGCTTTTTACTGTAGAAATGAAACACTCCCTCTGTCAATTCATTTCAAGGGGCTTTATTGGCATGGGAAACGTGTTAACATTGCCAAAGCAAGTGAGGTCTCTCAGGGTAATATTTGACAAAACATTTGTTTTACTTTTTATTTATTTTGTGCCATATGATCACATTAAGGAAGTAGGCCTAAATACAAATAACGATGATTTACATTGATGATAATAGTCAGCTAATAACAATAACATTACTGATGATGATAATAATAACAACAATAACATTACTGATTATAATAATAATAACAACAATAACATGACTGATGATGATAATAATAACATTACTGATGATAATAATAATAACATTACTGATGATGATAATAATAACATTACTGATGATAATAAATAACAATAACATTACTGATTATAATAATAATAACAATAACATTACTGATGATGATAATAATAACATTACTGATGATGATAACAATAACATTACTGATGACAATAATAATAATAACAATAACATTACTGATTATAATAATAATAACAATAACATGACTGATGATGATAATAATAACATTACTGATGATAATAATAATAACATTACTGATGATGATAATAATAACATTACTGATGATAATAATAACAATAACATTACTGATTATAATAATAATAACAATAACATTACTGATGATGATAATAATAACATTACTGATGATGATAACAATAACATTACTGATGATGATAACAATAACATTACTGATGATAATAATAATAACATTACTGATGATGATAATAATAACATTACTGATGATGATAATAATAACATTACTGATGACAATAATAATAATAACAATAACATTACTGATGATAATAATAACAATAACATTACTGATGATAATAATAATAACATTACTGATGATAATAACATTACTGATGATAATAATAATAATAACATTACTGATGATAATAACAATAACATTACTGATGATAATAACATTACTGATGATAATAATAATAATAACAATAACATTACTGATGATAATAATAATAACATTACTGATGATAATAATAATAATAACAATAACATTACTGATTATAATAATAATAACATTACTGATGATAATAATAATAATAACAATAACATTACTGATGATAATAATAACAATAACATTACTGATGATAATAATAATAACATTACTGATGATAATAACATTACTGATGATAATAATAATAACAATAACATTACTGATGATGATAACAATAACATTACTGATGATAATAATAACAATAACATTACTGATTATAATAATAATAACAATAACATTACTGATGATGATAATAATAACATTACTGATGATGATAACAATAACATTACTGATGACAATAATAATAATAACAATAACATTACTGATTATAATAATAATAACAATAACATTACTGATGATGATAATAATAACATTACTGATGATGATAACAATAACATTACTGATGATGATAACAATAACATTACTGATGATAATAATAATAACATTACTGATGATGATAATAATAACATTACTGATGATGATAATAATAACATTACTGATGACAATAATAATAATAACAATAACTTTACTGATTATAATAATAATAACATTACTGATGATAATAATAATAATAACAATAACATTACTGATGATAATAATAACAATAACATTACTGATGATAATAATAATAACATTACTGATGATAATAACATTACTGATGATAATAATAATAACAATAACATTACTGATGATGATAACAATAACATTACTGATGATAATAATAACAATAACATTACTGATGATAATAATAATAACATTACTGATGACAATAACATTACTGATGATAATAATAATAATAACAATAACATTACTGATGATAATAATAACAATAACATTACCGATGATAATAATAATAACATTACTGATGATAATAACATTACTGATGATAATAATAATAACAATAACATTACTGATGATGATAATAATAATAACAATAACATTACTGATGATAATAACATTACTGATGATAATAATAATAACATTACTGATGATAATAATAATAACATTACTGATGATAATAACATTACTGATGATAATAACAATAATAACATTACTGATAATAATAATAATAATAACATTACCGATGATAATAATAATAATAACAACAATAACATTACTGATAATAATAATAATAACATTACTGATGATGATAATAATAACATTACTGATGATAAAAATAATAATAACAACAATAACATTACCGATGATAATAATAACAATAACATGACTGATGATAATAATAATGACAACAATAACATTACCGATAATAATAATAATAACAATAATATTACTGATGATAATAATAATAATAATAACAATAACATTACTGATAATAATAATAACAATAACATTACCGATAATAACAATAACAACAATAACATTACTAATGATAATAATAATAACATTACTGATGATAATAACAATAACATTACTGATGATAATAACAATAACATTACTGATAACAACAGCATTACTGTTAATAATAATAACAATAACATTACTGATAATAATAATAACATTACTGATAATAACAATACCATTACTGATAACAACATTAACAACAACATTACCGATAATAATAATAACAATAACATTACTGATAACAATAACATTGCTGATAATAACAATACCATTACTGATACTAATAACAATAACATTACTGGTAACAATAACAATAACATTACTGGTAATAATAACAATAACATTACTGGTAACAATAACAATAACATTACTGGTAATAATAACAATAACATTACTGGTAACAATAACAATAACATTACTGGTAATAATAACAATAACATTACTGGTAACAATAACAATAATAACACTACTGACAATAATAACAATAACATTACTGGTAACAATAACAATAGCATTACTGATAATAATAATAGTAACAAAAATAAAACAATGCCTAATAATAAGAAGTGTTGATATTGTAATAATAACATCATGACATCCACATTATTATCATTACTGTTATTGCTATTAGTGGTATATTAATATCATGTTTCCCTTTGATGTTGAATAACCTAGTTGCATGTCTCTGAACCTTTTTCCCATGAATGAGCTCAACGAACTATTGCCTCCCTCTGGTCAAAGAAAGTTATTACCCTGTGAAACCCATTGATGTATGTAATGTACAGGATGTAACCTTGTGTAAATTCCTGTTTCGGTCTCTATACGGTGTCTAATTGCAAGTTGCACCGGATCAACAACTACAATTCTGGGTATGTGTACTTGGCCAATCAAAGGGATTCTGATGTAGGTAGTCTACATGTTTAATAAACGTTGTTTATTAGGCTACAACATTACTCATCACGGACAAGTTCACGGCTGTAGTACAACACGTTTTGCTTTGACAATTCCAAACAGTTGGGATGTGGACCATAGAATTAGTTCATTTAATAGGATCTCTATGTTGTCGATGTCGACTCTGTTTACGTCAGAGACTGGCGACTGGTGCCAATCAGTACGGTAGATTAGTGACACTGTAGCCTCATCTCAGTCTGTCTGAGTAGCCTACCTCCAAGTCGACATGAACACGGGTTAATCGTATGGATTGGAGCACCGGCTGAGAGAGGTATCCTTGCCCATTAACTATGGGGGTTATAGGCATATTATTTCTGTTATTGTGCTGCATGGGAAAATTAAACTTTCACTGGCCATTTTTGAAATACTGATACATTTCTGCATGATAATATGTAGCTTAATTAATGCATTTCTTTCAGAGGTAAACTAAATAGGCCTTGTACAAATTCACCAGAAGGTTTGATTGTCATTAATTTAAAGAAAATGCTTTGAGGAATGGGCTTTATAAGGCGTGGGGAGTAGAGAAGACTAGCAGGCAACCTTCCCTGAGTCCCCACACCAAAGTCTACAGACTAGTAGAGCTTTCCTCCTCTGAGTCCCCTCCCCAAAGTCTACAGACTAGTAGAGCTTTCCTCCTCTGAGTCCCCTCCCAAAGTCTACAGACTAGTAGAGCTTTCCTCCTCTGAGTCCCCTCCCCAAAGTCTACAGACTAGTAGAGCTTTCCTCCCCCGAGTCCCCTGCTCAATGTTACACACACAGTAAAAGGAATGGTAACATCTGGTCCTTTAAACTGACTTGGTGGCCGCTGGACAGACAGGTTTGATTGACTCTGTGAGTGAACTGAAGAATGCCAGCGCTGTAGCCTTATTGTGTCCGATAGGCGGTCAGTTGGGGAGGGGAAGCTGCGGACAGCAGTCCTATGTTAATTTAGGTGCCAGTCAGGCCAGGCCAGGCAGTGAGCGTCGCTGCAGGGCAGTGGGATGGATGATGGTAATGATGATGGGATATGTGTGTTGTGTTCGCGATGGGAGGCGCCGCCGCTAGTCAATGGCTCAAGTCTCATTGTTCCACCGGATTCCCCACTGGCGCCGCACGAGAGCTCGAGCTCAACCAACCCGGTCGGCAGCAGCCCGCAAACATTTTTTTATGTAGTCTGGAAGTAATTTACACCGCAACCAACCACTGTTCACAACAGAACAAGTTTATAGGAAACTGAAGCTATCTCTGTTTGTAATGAAAAAAAGTTAATTCCCACAGACTACATGCAGGAAGTATTTTATCAAGTCGTTTTCATTTTGAATTGATAAAAACAAAATAATGTAGGTATGCCTATCCAATCTACTGATTAATATAGGATTATGCCTTCTATTCATACATATGCAAATATTCTCAATTTCCTTACAACAAAACTCAGTTTGAAATACAAAAGATAACCATTAACATATTTTAACTGTCGATAATCCATAATATCATTAAGGATGATTGATATTACGCGCATGTAGTCTATTTCGCATGCATTGGAAGTGGATAGCACAGTGTTGTAAGTGGAAATACATGATAATAATGTATTTCAGCCATGAAAAGTCTAGATAACCTTTGGTAATGTAATTTATTAACACACTGGACTGGTTTCATGCATAAGCAATTAAACAAAATTACTCCGCTGGAACAATCATGCACAGAATGTGATTAATATTTTATGTGACATGAATGGCGACCTATGCTTATGTCAATCAACTGCACAGATAAGAGCGATAATAAATTAGGCGAACTTTAAAGTTGAATTAAAAAGGAGATGACAGATAGAACCAAACTGCAAGAAAAGGAGAATAAAGAAAGACGTTCCATGGTTACCATGGTTACCACATTCTCAAGTGGTAAGCAAGGGTAGGCCTAGGCCGCAAAGTTGCATTGGTGTACTTAAGTTAAAATACTTCAAAGTACTAAAGTCTTTTTTTTGGGTCATCTGTACTTACATTACTATTTATATTTTTTACTTCACTATATTCCTAAACAAAGTAATGTATTTTTTACTCCATATATTTTCCCTGACACCCTAAAGTAGCCCACTTGTTAGATTTTGAATGCTTGAATGCTACTTAGCATTGGTTCAATTCACGTACTTATCAAGACAACCTTTCCTGGTCATCCCTACTGCCTCTGATCTGGCAGCCTCACTCAACACAGATACTTTTTTGTTGTAAATGAGTGTTATAGTCTGAGTGTTGGAGTGTGCCTCCTTGCTATCACTAAATAAAAATAACAATAATAATGGGCCATCTGGTTTGCTTAATATAAGGAATTTGAAATGATTTATACTTTTACTTTTGATACTTAAGTATATTTAAAACCAAATACTTTTAGACTTTTACTCAAGTAGAAATGTTACTGTGTGACTTTCACTTTTACATGAGTAATTTTCAATTAAGCTATCTTTATTTTTACTCAAGTATGACAACTGGGTGCTTTTCCCACCACAGCAGTGTTACATGCTCTTGTACCTTTGAGTGCCAGATTTGTTTAAAGAAGTATTTTATGTATTTGCCTACATAAAGCACTACAGAAGGAATGCAATGGAAATCGCAGACACAAACATTATCTAACCGACCATATCACAGTTAATTACACTTTTTATTAAAAGGCAGACTGCAAAGCCAGTCCTAGCTTTGTCCATTAACCAACACCACAAAGCCAGTCCTAGCCTTGTCCATTAACCAACACCACAAAGCCAGTCCTAGCCTTGTCCATTAACCAACACCACAAAGCCAGTCCTAGCCTTGTCCATTAACCAACACCACAAAGCCAGTTGTAGCCTTGTCCATTAACCAACACCACAAAGCCAGTTGTAGCCTTGTCCATTAACCAACACCACAAAGCCAGTCCTAGCCTTGTCCATTAACCAACACCACAAAGCCAGTCCTAGCCTTGTCCATTAACCAACACCACAAAGCCAGTCCTAGCCTTGTCCATTAACCAACACCACAAAGCCAGTCCTAGCCTTGTCCATTAACCAACACCACAAAGCCAGTCCTAGCCTTGTCCATTAGCCAACACCGCAAAGCCAGTCCTAGCCTTGTCCATTAACCAACACCGCAAAGCCAGTCCTAGCCTTGTCCATTAACCAACACCACAAAGCCAGTCCTAGCCTTGTCCATTAACCAACACCGCAAAGCCAGTCCTAGCCTTGTCCATTAGTCAACACTGCAAAGCCAGTCCTAGCCTTGTCCATTAGTCCTAGCCTTGTCCAACACACTGCAAAGCCAGTCCTAGCCTTGTCCATTAACCAACACTGCAAAGCCAGTTGGAGCCTTGTCAATTAGCCAACACTGCAAAGCCAGTTGTAGCCTTGTCCATTAGCCAACACTGCAAAGCCAGTCCTAGCCTTGTCCATTAACCAACACTGCAAAGCCAGTTGTAGCCTTGTCCATTAGCCAACACTGCAAAGCCAGTCCTAGCCTTGTCCATTAACCAACACTGCAAAGCCAGTCCTAGCCTTGTCCATTAACCAACACTCCAAAGCCAGTCCTAGCCTTGTCCATTAACCAACACCACAAAGCCAGTCCTAGCCTTGTCCATTAGCCAACACCGCAAAGCCAGTCCTAGCCTTGTCCATTAACCAACACCGCAAAGCCAGTCCTAGCCTTGTCCATTAACCAACACCGCAAAGCCAGTCCTAGCCTTGTCCATTAACCAACACCGCAAAGCCAGTCCTAGCCTTGTCCATTAGTCAACACTGCAAAGCCAGTCCTAGCCTTGTCCATTAACCAACACCGCAAAACCAGTCCTAGCCTTGTCCATTAGTCAACACTGCAAAGCCAGTCCTAGCCTTGTCCATTAACCAACACTGCAAAGCCAGTCCTAGCCTTGTCCATTAACCAACACTGCAAAGCCAGTTGTAGCCTTGTCCATTAACCAACACCGCAAAGCCAGTTGTAGCCTTGTCCATTAACCAACACTGCAAAGCCAGTCCTAGCCTTGTCCATTAACCAACACCGCAAAACCAGTCCTAGCCTTGTCCATTAGCCAACACCACAAAGCCAGTCCTAGCCTTGTCCATTAACCAACACCACAAAGCCAGTCCTAGCCTTGTCCATTAACCAACACCACAAAGCCAGTCCTAGCCTTGTCCATTAACCAACACCACAAAGCCAGTCCTAGCCTTGTCCATTAACCAACACCACAAAGCCAGTCCTAGCCTTGTCCATTAACCAACACCACAAAGCCAGTCCTAGCCTTGTCCATTAACCAACACCACAAAGCCAGTCCTAGCCTTGTCCATTAGCCAACACCGCAAAGCCAGTCCTAGCCTTGTCCATTAACCAACACCGCAAAGCCAGTCCTAGCCTTGTCCATTAACCAACACCGCAAAGCCAGTCCTAGCCTTGTCCATTAACCAACACCACAAAGCCAGTCCTAGCCTTGTCCATTAACCAACACCACAAAGCCAGTCCTAGCCTTGTCCATTAACCAACACCGCAAAGCCAGTCCTAGCCTTGTCCATTAACCAACACTGCAAAGCCAGTTGGAGCCTTGTCAATTAGCCAACACTGCAAAGCCAGTTGTAGCCTTGTCCATTAGCCAACACTGCAAAGCCAGTCCTAGCCTTGTCCATTAGCCAACACTGCAAAGCCAGTCCTAGCCTTGTCCATTAGCCAACACTGCAAAGCCAGTCCTAGCCTTGTCCATTAACCAACACTGCAAAGCCAGTTGTAGCCTTGTCCATTAGCCAACACTGCAAAGCCAGTTGTAGCCTTGTCCATTAGCCAACACTGCAAAGCCAGTCCTAGCCTTGTCCATTAACCAACACTGCAAAGCCAGTTGTAGCCTTGTCCATTAGCCAACACTGCAAAGCCAGTCCTAGCCTTGTCCATTAACCAACACTGCAAAGCCAGTCTAGCCTTGTCCATTAACCAACACTCCAAAGCCAGTCCTAGCCTTGTCCATTAACCAACACCGCAAAGCCAGTCCTAGCCTTGTCCATTAGTCAACACTGCAAAGCCAGTCCTAGCCTTGTCCATTAACCAACACCGCAAAACCAGTCCTAGCCTTGTCCATTAGTCAACACTGCAAAGCCAGTCCTAGCCTTGTCCATTAACCAACACTGCAAAGCCAGTTGGAGCCTTGTCAATTAGCCAACACTGCAAAGCCAGTTGTAGCCTTGTCCATTAACCAACACTGCAAAGCCAGTTGGAGCCTTGTCAATTAGCCAACACTGCAAAGCCAGTTGTAGCCTTGTCCATTAACCAACACCGCAAAGCCAGTTGTAGCCTTGTCCATTAGCCAACACTGCAAAGCCAGTCCTAGCCTTGTCCATTAGCCAACACTGCAAAGCCAGTCCTAGCCTTGTCCATTAACCAACACCACAAAGCCAGTCCTAGCCTTGTCCATTAACCAACACTGCAAAGCCAGTCCTAGCCTTGTCCATTAACCAACACCACAAAGCCAGTCCTAGCCTTGTCCATTAGCCAACACTGCAAAGCCAGTCCTAGCCTTGTCCATTAACCAACACCACAAAGCCAGTCCTAGCCTTGTCCATTAGCCAACACTGCAAAGCCAGTCCTAGCCTTGTCCATTAACCAACACTGCAAAGCCAGTCCTAGCCTTGTCCATTAGCCAACACTGCAAAGCCAGTCCTAGCCTTGTCCATTAACCAACACCACAAAGCCAGTCCTAGCCTTGTCCATTAGCCAACACTGCAAAACCAGTCCTAGCCTTGTCCATTAGCCAACACTGCAAAGCCAGTCCTAGCCTTGTCCATTAACCAACACTGCAAAGCCAGTTGTAGCCTTGTCCATTAACCAACACCACAAAGCCAGTCCTAGCCTTGTCCATTAGCCAACACCACAAAGCCAGTCCTAGCCTTGTCCATTAACCAACACCACAAAGCCAGTCCTAGCCTTGTCCATTAGCCAACACTGCAAAGCCAGTCCTAGCCTTGTCCATTAACCAACACCACAAAGCCAGTCCTAGCCTTGTCCATTAGCCAACACTGCAAAGCCAGTCCTAGCCTTGTCCATTAACCAACACCACAAAGCCAGTCCTAGCCTTGTCCATTAGCCAACACTGCAAAACCAGTCCTAGCCTTGTCCATTAGCCAACACTGCAAAGCCAGTCCTAGCCTTGTCCATTAACCAACACTGCAAAGCCAGTTGTAGCCTTGTCCATTAACCAACACCACAAAGCCAGTCCTAGACTTGTCCATTAACCAACACCACAAAGCCAGTCCTAGCCTTGTCCATTAACCAACACTGCAAAGCCAGTTGTAGCCTTGTCCATTAACCAACACCACAAAGCCAGTCCTAGCCTTGTCCATTAGCCAACACCACAAAGCCAGTCCTAGCCTTGTCCATTAACCAACACCACAAAGCCAGTCCTAGCCTTGTCCATTAACCAACACCGCAAAGCCAGTCCTAGCCTTGTCCATTAACCAACACCACAAAGCCAGTCCTAGCCTTGTCCATTAACCAACACCACAAAGCCAGTCCTAGCCTTGTCCATTAACCAACACCACAAAGCCAGTCCTAGCCTTGTCCATTAGCCAACACCGCAAAGCCAGTCCTAGCCTTGTCCATTAACCAACACCGCAAAGCCAGTCCTAGCCTTGTCCATTAACCAACACCGCAAAGCCAGTCCTAGCCTTGTCCATTAACCAACACCGCAAAGCCAGTCCTAGCCTTGTCCATTAACCAACACCGCAAAGCCAGTCCTAGCCTTGTCCATTAACCAACACCGCAAAGCCAGTCCTAGCCTTGTCCATTAGTCAACACTGCAAAGCCAGTCCTAGCCTTGTCCATTAACCAACACCGCAAAACCAGTCCTAGCCTTGTCCATTAACCAACACTGCAAAGCCAGTTGGAGCCTTGTCAATTAGCCAACACTGCAAAGCCAGTTGTAGCCTTGTCCATTAACCAACACTGCAAAGCCAGTCCTAGCCTTGTCCATTAACCAACACTGCAAAGCCAGTTGTAGCCTTGTCCATTAGCCAACACTGCAAAGACAGTTTTAGCCTTGTCCATTAACCAACACTGCAAAGCCAGTCCTAGCCTTGTCCATTAACCAACACTGCAAAGGCCAGTCCTAGCCTTGTCCATTAACCAACACTGCAAAGCCAGTCCTAGCCTTGTCCATTAACCAACACTGCAAAGCCAGTTGTAGACTTGTCCATTAACCAACACCGCAAAGCCAGTCCTAGCCTTGTCCATTAACCAACACTACAAAGCCAGTCCTAGCCTTGTCCATTAACCAACACTGCAAAGCCAGTTGTAGCCTTGTCCATTAACCAACACCTACAAAGCCAGTCCTAGACTTGTCCATTAACCAACACCACAAAGCCAGTCCTAGCCTTGTCCATTAACCAACACTGCAAAGCCAGTTGTAGCCTTGTCCATTAACCAACACCACAAAGCCAGTCCTAGCCTTGTCCATTAGCCAACACCACAAAGCCAGTCCTAGCCTTGTCCATTAACCAACACCACAAAGCCAGTCCTAGCCTTGTCCATTAACCAACACTGCAAAGCCAGTCCTAGCCTTGTCCATTAACCAACACCACAAAGCCAGTCCTAGCCTTGTCCATTAGCCAACACTGCAAAGCCAGTTGGAGCCTTGTCCATTAACCAACACTGCAAAGCCAGTCCTAGCCTTGTCCATTAACCAACACTGCAAAGCCAGTTGTAGCCTTGTCCATTAACCAACACTGCAAAGCCAGTCCTAGCCTTGTCCATTAGCCAACACTGCAAAGCCAGTTGGAGCCTTGTCCATTAACCAACACTTGAACTTTCGGTCTGTGAGTGATATACTGTGAATGATCTAGTAGATCAGCAGTCTGCAGACCCAGCATGTCTGTCTGCATGAGGTCACAGGAAGTCAAAGGTCATCTTGATTTATCATTGGCTGCGTCTGAAATGGTGCACTACATAGTGTTGCCCGGGTTACGGTTTGGCCGGGGTAGACCGTCATCGTAAATAAGAATTTGTTCTTAACTGACTTACCTAGTTAAATAAAGGTTGAATAAATAAAAAGGTGGAGATTAATGTTACAGGGTTTCTGGGAGTCAATAGTTGAAGGAGTATGGACAGCAATTTATTTTTTTACATTTATTTAACTAGACAAGTCAGTTAAGAACTAATTCTTATTTTCAACAACAGCCTAGGAACAGTGGGTTAACTGCCTTGTTCAGGGGCAGAGCAATACATTTTTACCTCGCCAGCTTGTGGATTTGATCATGCAACCTTTCGGTTACTAGTCAAACGCTCTAACCGCTAGGCTACTTGCCACCCCAACCTGGGCAGTATTCATTAGTGCATACTGTAGTAAACCTTTTTCTACACAAACCCTGTGTTTCTAATTGGACAAGTTCAGATGGATACTTTGGTCTTTCTCCCATTTGATGTGTAGCGACTACGAAGCTGATTCCTGCAGTGTAGTATGGTACCGGTCACCAGACCCCGGTGACATACTTCTTTATTTAACCTTTATTTAACTAGGCAAGTCAGTTAAGAACCAATTCTTATTTACAATGATGGCCTAGGAACAGTGGGTTAGCTGCCTTGTTCAGGGGCAGAACGACAGATTTTTACCTTGTCAGCTCTGGGATTCGATATAGCAACCTTTCAGTTACTAGTCCAACGCTCTAACCACTAGGCTACCTGCTGGTTACTAGTCCAACGCTCTAACCACTAGGCTACCTGCTGGTTACTGGTCCAACGCTCTAACCACTAGGCTACCTGTCGAAGGCTGTCAACCGGGTAGTGTCCCAAATGGCAGGCACCCTATAAAAAGGAAACCCGGGAAATATCACATTTACATCAGAATTCAGACCCTTTACTCAATACTTTGTTGTAGCAGCTTTGGCAACGATTACAGCCTGGAGTCTTCTTGGGTGTGACGCTACAAGCTTGGCACACCTCTATTTGGGGAGTTTCTCCCATTCTTCTCTGCAGATCCTCTCAAGCTCCGTCAGGTTGGATAGAGAGTGTTGCTGCACAGCTATTTTCAAGTCTCTCCAGGGATGTTCGATCGGGCTCAAGTCCAGGCTCTGACTGGGCCACTCAAGGACATTCAGAGACTTGTCCCGAAGCCACTCCTGCGTTGTCTTGGTTGTGTGCTTAGGGTCGTTGTCCTGTTGGAAGGTGAACCTTCGCTCCCATTCTGAGGTTCTGAGCGCTCTGGAGCAGGTTTTCACCAAGGATCTCTCTGTACGTTGCTCTGTTCATCTTTCCCTCGATCCTGACTAGTCTCCCAGTCCCTGCTGCTGAAAAATATCCCCACAGCATGATGCTGCCATCACCATGCTTCACCGTAGGGATGGTGCCAGGTTTCCTCCAGACGTGACACTTGGCATTCAGGCCAAAGAGTTCAGTCTTGGTTTCATCAGACCAGAGAATCTTGTTTATCATTGTCTGAGAGTCTTTAGGTGCCTTTTAGAAAACTCCAAGAGGGGCTGTCATGTGCCTTTTACTGAGGAGTGGCTTCCATCTGGCCACTATACCACAAAGGCATAATTGGTGGAGTGCTGCAGAGATGGGTTTCCTCTCCCATCTCCACAGAGGAACTCTATAGAGCTTTGTCAGAGTGACCATCAGTTTCTTGGTCACCTCCCTGACCAAGGCCGGTCTCCCCCGATTGCTCAGTTTGGCCAGGCGGCGAGCTCTAGGAATAGTCTTGGTGGTTCCAAACTTCTTCCATTTAAGAATGTTGGAGGCCAATGTATTGTTTGGGACCTTCAATGCTGCAGAACGCTTTTGGTACCCTTCCTCAGATCTGTTTCTTGACACACTCTTGTCTCTGAGCTCTACGGACAATTTTGTCAACCTCACGGTTTGGTTTTTTTCCAATCAATTGAATTTACCACAAGTGGACTCCAATCAATTGAATTTACCACAAGTTGACTCCAATGAATTTGTAGAAACATCTCAAGGATGATCAAGGGAAACAGTATTCACCTGAGCTCAATTTAGAGTCTTATAGCAAAGGTTCTGAATACTTAAGTAAATAAGGCATTTCCGTTTATTTTTAATACATTACATTACATTTACATTTAAGTCATTTAGCAGACGCTCTTATCCAGAGCGACTTGCAAAATGTCCAAAAACCTGTTTTCGCTGTATAGTGTGTTGCTAAATAAGGAAAACAATTCATTTAATCCATTTTAGAATAAGGCCTTAACGTAACAAAATGTGGAAAAGTCAAGGGGTCTGAATTCTTTCAGAAAGCACTGTACCTAACGTTTCTAGCAAGCTTTGCAGCAACCAACTCAGAAATGGAGTTGAAATGTTACATCACTGTTTGTACCTGTCAAATTGGTCATTTTCCCCCCAAATGTAATTACTTCAATTATTATTGCTCTTGAGAAAGGAAAATGTGTTTTCAGTCATTAAATCAAAAGACTAAAGAGGGGAAAGGAGGACATTCCCTTCAATAGCACAAACACAAACAGTATCCTGTTAACTCCAGCAACCTAAAAGGTTTCATGCTTCCACTTCACTCCGTCGTCATTGCAAGAGGAAAAACACAGATACATATGTACAAATCCATCTTTTTCTGAGAAGTAAAAGAAAATCGTGCATCCATTTTACAAACAGGTTTTTATTTATTTATTTGTGTCAGTTTGCAGACAGGGAAAGAGAACCGTTTCATTTGAAGTAGAGAGTATGGGTGAAGGGGAGGTGATTGTAAGAGGTCATAAGAAATTGTCTTTACCTGAGTGAACGTTCCAGAATCACTGACTTGTATGGAAAGAGCAGGATTGATGTTTTAATCCATTCTTCTTCAGCTAAAAACCTCTGTCATAACAACCGCAAAATAAATCAAAGGTAACGCTTTCAAGAAGAGTGCTTCTCAAACACTTCACTCACTCATTCACTACAGAGAAGACTCTCGTTACTTAGATAACACAAGGAGAGAGGAAATCTATGAGTGTATCCCAATAGTCTCTCCTTTCTCCCGAAGTGTGCAGTTGTTCAGCTCCCTTCTAGGACTTAAAAGGGAATGACTGGTATATGAAAACTCCCTCTAGTCCATGCCTTCGCCAATCCAATAGTTTGAAATGTACGTGTAGTAATGAATGAGTGCACACTTCAGAAAGGAGAGGTCAACCACACAAACACTCAAACGTAGTTGTCTTTCAATCATGTTTTATTTTCCATGTCATGTTGATGCTGATGCATACATAAATATATTCTAAATTTATTTGTCAGTTTATGCAGAACAGAAAATATTCAAAGTGACCTTGTAAGCATCCAAAATTGCACTCTATTGCATAAATAGTTCACTACTTTTGACCAGAGTCCTATAGGCCATAGTAGTGCACTATATAGGGAATAGGGTGCCATTTGGGATACCCATAGGGAACATCTTCCCTTCAGATTGATATGGTTGAACGTTTGTCGAAAGTAACAAACATGCGTTTGTATTTGTCTATAAAATAATATATATGCGTTCTCTGACCTGTACAAGATCGGGCTTTCATCGCAAATGGCACACTATTCCCGATATAGTGCATTATTTCTGACCAGGGTGCATAGGATTCTGGTAAAAAATAGTGCACTATATAGGGAATAGGGTGCCCTTTGAGACTAAATAAACATGACAGTTAGCCTATACAGTTTAGTTATTTTTCTATAGATAATAATTATGCTTCCTAAATTCAACTTTGAATTTCCAAAACTGTCAGCTGTTGTTGTCGTTCTATATTGACATTAAGACAACTATATAACTTCCGCTAAATAAGATAGTGTGTAAAAAAAAACGTTTCGATTTTGGTTTACAAGGATATGTTTATCATGTTGGTGCTGTTGTTTATGTTTTGATGGGGGCAAATATCCAAATCCAGATATGAAAATAAATACATTAATAAAAAAATGAATCAAATAAAACATGCAAATTAACAAATAAACAAACATGATTGTGCACAAAAGAACATTGGGTCAACTGACTGAAAATGAGAACTGATGAAAAACACAAACCCCTGTTTAAACCTATTGAAGTAACTGATTCCTGTAGTAAAGACAGGAGTGAGGACAGTGAGACAAAAGCCTGGTCCCAGAATCTGTTTACGATCAGATCTGGGACCAGGCTACAGAGACAAGTAATCATTTAGGCTGTCACCAACTGTCATCAACTGACCTGTCCTCAGGTGACCCGTTCTAAATTCTCTCTGAACTTTTTTCAACCTTAAACCATAACTACATCACTTAAAAAATAAATATGTTTTTTTTTAAGCTAACCCAAATAAACCGCAAAGCAATTGGAGGGGAGGGAAAAAAGTTATAGAATCTGATGGAGACTGTGGATCAAAACTGTAGCGTGTCTCTGTCAAGAGTATCGTCCCTTATATTCAGTGCTGCTGTTGAGGTGTGGAGCTGAACCATGTGAACACAGACCCAACACTGAGCTCACCATCAACACAATGGTGTACCTAGATACATAACCAGGCTGTGGAAGCACAGGAGAGAAGACTATCTGAAGAGCAGGACAGGTAACATCAGATGTCCTGTCCAACATACAGGGATTTCCCTGTAAGACAGGGATTTCCCTGTGGGGGTAGAGGCACTTCCAAAGCAGGGCACACACACACACACACACACACACACACACACACACACACACACACAAAAATGTGAACCCTCAGCGTCAACACCCCCTCAGCATGAACCCCCCCCTCAACGTGAACCCCCTCAGCGTGAACCCCCTCAGCGTGAACCCCCTCAGCGTGAACCCCACCTCAGCGTGAACCCCACCTCAACGTGAACCTCCCTCAACGTGAACCCCCTCAGCGTGAACCTCCCTCAACGTGAACCCCCTCAGCGTGAACCCCCTCAGCGTGAACCCCACCTCAGCGTGAACCCCACCTCAACGTGAACCTCCCCTCAACGTGAACCCCCCCTCAGCGTGAACCTCCCCTCAACGTGAACCTCCCCTCAGGCAGAGTCCATGCTGAAGAGTTGTATGTTTGTAGTGCTCCAGTGAAGACCCACTCCAGAGTTAAAGACCAGGGACCACACGTACGGGATGAAGAAGTCTTCAGGTTGATCCTCCTCTACATACTTGAACTTCAGCTCCGGGAACTTCTGTAGACAGACACAGAGAAGATAGAAGAAGAACATTTGAAGATAAAAGGGATCTATGGACAGGACAAGCCCAGAGATGGAGTCTTAACCTAGTGGTCTTGGTCGAGAAGAGGTCCGGTCTTGACTCTGGATCATCATATGTGACCATAGAAATGTTAAGATTCATTGTCTATAACTCCCAGGTTTAACTGACAGATGACAACACTGGTTGGTGATAGGACAGGAACTAGCTACAAACCAACCAGAAAAAACCCATTCCATCTAATGTAATTCCATCTGTAGCTGACTGTCTAGTTGCTGAGGTAAAGGTACTTGTACAGGTACGTTTGGTAAGAGGTGTCACTCAGAGGTGACCTCTGACCTTTCAAACAGGCCCTGTTAACCTGTCATCAACCCTCCATTGATCTGAATGGGTCAGCGTCTCAAATGGCACCCTATTCCCTATATAGTGGCCAGGGCCTATATGGAATAGAGTTCCATTTGAGAAGTAACCATTGAAAACCACAAGTGGTGGTGACCAGCCAGTGTGTGAGTGTGTGCTCCTGTAGGTGTGGAACCCATTTGAACCACTAGCCATTCAGCTCGTAATCTGGCTCTAGTAGCGACACCAAGCTGTCCCACACCTCCACATCCTTGAAATATATACCCCATCGTTGATTTCAGGTGACGTCAACCTAACGCCTCAGGTGAAAGAGAACGCTTGTTAACGAACAACCTGAGTGGTTTCTGTTACAGACAAGCTTTAGTTCTAATTACCAGACATGGCTGAGGAGGATGCGGTTTTAAAAACACTGCCCTCCCTCCCTCCCTCCCTCCCTCCCTCCCTCCCTCCCAGGCTCATTCTTGGAAACTTGGAACTTTCCAACTCGGAAAGAGTTATGGCGCGTCCAGGGACTTTACAGCCCAGTCCAATCAGAGAGCATCCTCTCTGTCCTGCCCTACCCTACCAATCCCTGCCCTGTCCAATCAGAGAGTATCCTCTCTGTCCTGCCCTACCCTACCAATCCCTGCCCAGTCCAACAGAGAGCATCCTCTCTGTCCTGCCCTACCCTACCAATCCCTGCACAGTCCAGTCAGAGAGAATCCTCCGTCATGCCCTACCCTACCAATCCCTGCCCAGTCCAATCAGAGAGTATCCTCTCTGTCCTGCCCTACCAATCCCTGCACAGTCCAGTCAGAGAGAATCCTCTGTCCTGCCCTACCAACCCCTACCCAGTCCAGTCAGAGAGTATCCTCTCTGTCCTGCCCTACCCTACCAATCCCTACCCAGTCCAATCAGAGAGTATCCTCTCTGTCCTGCCCTACCCTACCAATCCCTGCACAGTCCAGTCAGAGAGTATCCTCTCTGTCCTGCCCTACCCTACCAATCCCTACCCAGTCCAGTCAGAGAGTATCCTCTCTGTCCTGCCCTACCCATCCCTACCCAGTCCAATCAGAGAGTATCCTCTCTGTCCTACCCTACAATACCCTACCAACCCCTACCCAGTCAGAGAGTATCCTCTCTGTCCTGCCCTGCCCTACCAATCCCTGCCCAGTCCAATCAGAGAGTATCCTCTCTGTCCTGCCCTACCCTACCAATCCCTGCCCAGTCCAATCAGAGAGTATCCTCTCTGTCCTGCCCTGCCCTACCCTACAATACCCTACCAATCCCTACCCAGTCCAATCAGAGAGTATCCTCTCTGTCCTGCCCTACCCTACCAATCCCTGCCCAGTCCAGTCAGAGAGTATCCTCTCTGTCCTGCCCTACCCTACCAATCCATGCCCAGTCCAATCAGATAGCATCCTCTCTGTCCTGCCCTACCCTACCCTACCAATCCCTGCCCAGTCAGAGAGTATCCTCTCTGTCCTGCCCTACCAACCCCTGCCCAGTCCAGTCAGAGAGTATCCTCTCTGTAAAACCACAGCCACGTCCTGCCCAACCCTACCAATCCCTGCCCAACCCAGCCTTGCCCAGTCCAGTCAGAGAGTATCCTCTCTGTCCAACCACAGCCATGTCCTGCCCAACCCTACCAATCCCTGCCCAGCCAAGTCAGAGAGTATACCATCTCTTCTCTCCCACCAACAGCCCAGCCAACTCAAACCGAAGGTCGAAGCCCTACTTTACCCAGACCAGCACCAGCCAGGCCTGGAAGCATGAATAATACAGTGATATTTCATCATATCCCACCAGCCAGGTCACAGGGTGATGTGTGGGTCACACACTAATCACATTCTGGTGAGAGACACATAGTAATCCTTATTATCCTGTGGTCAGTGAAGGGCCTGTCACGCCAAATAGTGTCCCCCTGCCAAAAAGTGGGGACATTATTTGGCATGACAGGCCCATTCCCGGCCATTCATATTAGCCTTCATTGTGTCCACTCTCTGGGTAGTATTGGTCTGTAGCACAGGCAGCCTGGCATAATGATCTATGGACCCTGGCTTGTGTGGTCATACGATACTGTATCAACAGACAGTGCTGTATTACTGTGGTCTAGCCAGCTGACGGTCTCTACCAAATACATTAACAGCAGCTAGTTAGTCAGTCAGTCAGCTAGTTAGTCAGTCAGTTAGCTAGTCAGTCAGTTAGCTAGTCAGTCAGTCAGTTAGCTAGTCAGTCAGTCAGTCAGTCAGTCAGTCAGTCAGTCAGCTAGTCTGTCAGTCAGCTAGTCAGTCAGTCAGTCAGCTAGTTAGTCAGTCAGTCAGCTAGTTAGTCAGTCAGCTAGTTAGTCAGTCAGCTAGTTAGTTAGTCAGCCAGCCAGTGAGTCAGCAAGCCAGTCAGGCAGTCAGTCAGGCAGGCAGCCAGCTAGTCAGTCAGTCAGCTAGTCAGTCAGTCAGCTCAGTAGTCAGTCAGTCAGTCAGTCAGTCAGTCAGTCAGTCAGCTAGTCTGTCAGGCAGTCAGTTCGTCAGTCAGCCAGCTAATCAGTCAGTCAGTCAGTCAGTCAGCTAGTTTGTCAGTCAGCTAGTCTGTCAGGCAGTCAGTTGGTCAGTCAGACAGCTCGTTAGTCAGTCAGCTAGTTAGTCAGTCAGCTAGTCAGTCAGTCAGCTAGTCAGTCAGTCAGCCAGTCAGTCAGTCAGATAGTCAGTCAGTCAGTCAGTTAGTTAGTTAGCCAGTCAGGCTCAGCTAGTTAATTAGTCAGTCAGAGCAAGCCAGTCAGGCAGTCAGCAAGCCAGTCAGCAAGCCAGTCAGGCAGTCAGTCAGGCAGGCAGCCAGCTAGTCAGTCAGTCAGTCAGCTAGTTAGTCAGTCAGTCAGCTAGTCAGTCATCCAGCTAGTCAGTCAGTCAGCTAGTCTGTCAGGCAGTCAGTTTGTCAGTCAGTCAGCTAGTCAGCTAGTCTGTCAGGCAGTCAGTTGGTCAGTCAGACAGCTAGTTAGTCAGTCAGCTAGTTAGTCAGTCAGCTAGTTAATCAGTCAACCAGTCAGCTAGTTAGTCAGTCAGGTAGTTACTCAGTCAGGCAGTCAGCTAGTTAGTCAGTCAGTCAGCTAGTTAGTCAGTCAACCAGTCAGCTAGTTAGTCAGTCAGGTAGTCAGCTAGTCAGTCAGTCAGTCAGTCAGTCAGTTACTCAGTCAGGCAGTCAGCTAGTTAGTCAGTCAGTTAGTCAGCTAGTTAGTCAGGTCAGTCAGCTAGTTAGTCAGTCAGTCAGCTAGTTAGTCCGGTCAGTCAGCTAGTTAGTCCGGTCAGTCAGCTAGTTAGTCAGTCAGTCAGTCAGCTTGTTAGTCAGTCAGTCAGCTTGTTAGTCAGTCAGTCAGCTAGTTAGTCAGTCAGTCAGTCAGCTAGTTAGTCAGTCAGCTAGATAGTCAGTCAGCTAGTTAGTCAGTCAGCTAGTTAGTCAGTCAGCTAGTTAGTCAGGTCAGTCAGCTAGTTAGTCAGTCAGTCAGCTAGTTAGTCAGTCAGTCAGTCTGCTAGTTAGTCAGTCAGTCAGCTTGTTAGTCAGTCAGTCAGCTTGTTAGTCAGTCAGTCTGCTAGTTAGTCAGTCAGCTAGATAGTCAGTCAGCTAGTTAGTCAGTCAGCTAGTTAGTCAGGTCAGTCAGCTAGTTAGTCAGTCAGTCAGCTAGTTAGTCAGTCAACCAGTCAGCTAGTTAGTCAGTCAGGTAGTCAGCTAGTCAGTCAGTCAGTCAGTCAGTCAGTCAGTCAGTCAGTCAGGCAGTCAGCTAGTTAGTCAGTCAGTTAGTCAGCTAGTTAGTCAGGTCAGTCAGCTAGTTAGTCAGTCAGTCAGCTAGTTAGTCCGGCCAGTCAGCTAGTTAGTCGGGTCAGTCAGCTAGTTAGTCAGTCAGTCAGTCAGCTTGTTAGTCAGTCAGTCAGCTTGTTAGTCAGTCAGTCTGCTAGTTAGTCAGTCAGTCAGTCAGCTAGTTAGTCAGTCAGCTAGATAGTCAGTCAGCTAGTTAGTCAGTCAGCTAGTTAGTCAGTCAGCTAGTTAGTCAGTCAGTCACCTAGTTAGTCAGTCAGTCAGCTAGTTAGTCAGTCAGTCTGCTAGTTAGTCAGTCAGTCAGCTTGTTAGTCAGTCAGTCAGCTTGTTAGTCAGTCAGTCTGCTAGGTAGTCAGTCAGCTAGATAGTCAGTCAGCTAGTTAGTTAGTCAGTCAGTCAGCTAGTTAGTCAGTCAGTCAGTCAGCTTGTTAGTCAGTCAGTCAGCTTGTTAGTCAGTCAGTCAGCTAGTTAGTCAGTCAGTCAGTCAGCTAGTTAGTCAGTCAGTCAGTCAGCTAGTAGGTAGTCAGCTAGATAGTCAGTCAGCTAGTTAGTCAGTCAGCTAGTTAGTCAGGTCAGTCAGCTAGTTAGTCAGTCAGTCAGCTAGTTAGTCAGTCAGTCTGCTAGTTAGTCAGTCAGTCAGCTTGTTAGTCAGTCAGTTAGCTTGTTAGTCAGTCAGTCTGCTAGTTAGTCAGTCAGCTAGATAGTCAGTCAGCTAGTTAGTCAGTCAGCTAGTTAGTCAGGTCAGTCAGCTAGTTAGTCAGTCAGTCAGCTAGTTAGTCAGTCAGTCTGCTAGTTAGTCAGTCAGTCAGTCAGCTAGATAGTCAGTCAGTCAGTCAGTCAGCTAGTTAGTCAGTCAGTCAGCTAGTTAGTCAGTCAGTCTGCTAGTTAGTCAGTCAGTCAGTCAGTAGCTAGATAGTCAGTCAGTCACTCCCTTGTAGCTTGCTATCAGTGTTGTTTAGCTTGTGATTTGGTCTAGAGTTAGCTAGTGCTTCAGACTAGCATGGTTAGGTAAACACTCCTGCAGTGTTTCTTTGGAAGCAGACACGTACACAGGCTGGCCCAGGAATGGCTCATTGTTTTGGCCTGGCTCCAACACCTCCCCCTCTCTCTCCATCCATCCCTCCCTCACTGCTTGCAGAGCAGACTACATGTATTTTCATTTATTTATCCTTTATTTACAATGACGGCCTACCCCGGCCAACCCTCCTCTAACCCGGACAACGCTGGGTCAATTGTGCGCCACCCTATGGAACTCCCGATGGACGGTTGTGATACAGCCCTGGATCAAACCAATGTCTGTAGTGACGCCTCTAGCACTGCGATGTTGTGCCTTAGACCGCTGCGCCACTCGGGAGCCCCTAAATACTACATACTTGGCCAGGCTCATGCCAGTCACCCAGTCCAGCACAGGGTTGCATCCCAAATGGCCCTGGTCAAAAGTAGTGCACTATATAGGGAATAGGGTGTCATTTGGACCAGAGCAGCGGCCCCCAGAACACACTGACTAGGTCCCTGTCTAGACTGTAGGACTGTGTGTTCCCTCTGATCCCACTGTTATAAGTCTTAGAAGGAAAAGGCTACAGACTCCAGGCAGGCTGGAATGCAGCTAGGTGCAGATCAGGGGGGAAAGGACATTATGTTTAGTGAAGGATTTCCTCTACTTTTCAGTAGATATTCAGGTGTTTCAAATGTACTTCAGAACAGACGAGGGGCTCTTTTACTACTGTCTTCTGGCCTCTGGAAGCCCCAGGTATGGAGAGCTCTCCTTCCCTCACTTCTGACTCTATATTCTTTTCACCTCCTCTCCTCTTCTATCCTCCCCTCTCATCTTCTAACCTCTCATCTCCTCCCCTCCTCTTCTATCATCCCCTCCTCTTCTATCATCCCCTCCTCTCCTCCTCTTCTACCCTCCCCTCCTCCCCTCTCCTCTTCTATCCCCACCTCATTTATCCTCCCCTCCCATCCTCCTCTCCTATTCTTCTCTTCTCTTCTATAACAATGTAACAGTATAACTTTACGTCCGTCCCCTCGCCCATACCCGGGCGCGAACCAGGGACCCTCTGCACACATCAACAACAGTCACCCATGAAGCATCGTTACCCATCTATCCTCCCCTCTATCCTCCCCTCTCCTCTTCTATCCCAACCTCATTTATCCTCCTCTCCTATTCTTCTCTTCTATCCTCCCCTTGTCCTCTCCTTTCCCGTCTCCTCCCCCTCTCCTCCCCTTGTCCTCTCCTCCATCCTCCCCGTCTCCTCCATCCTCCCTTCTCCTCCCCTTGTCCTCTCCTCCATCCTCCCCTTCTCCTCCATCCTCCCCCTCTCCTCCCCTTGTCCTCTCCTCCATCCTCTCTCCTCCCCCTCTCCTCCCCTTGTCCTCTCCTCCCAGTCTCCTCTCCTCCATCCTCCCCTCTCCTCCCTGTCTCCTCTCCTCCATCCTCCCCCTCTCCTCCCCGTCTCCTCTCCTCCATCCTCCCCCTCTCCTCCCTGTCTCCTCTCCTCCATCCTCCCCCTCTCCTCCCCTTGTCCCCCTCCTCTCCTCCCCCTCTCCTCCCCTTGTCCTCTCCTCCCCCTCTCCTCCCCCTCTCCTCCCCTCCCCTCTCCTCCCTGTCTCCTCTCCTCCATCCTCCCCCTCTCCTCCCCTTGTCCTCTCCTCCATCCTCCCCTCTCCCTCTCCCTCTCTCCTCCCCCTCTCCTCGCCTCCATCCTCCCCCTCTACTCCCCGTCTCCTCTCCTCCATCTACCCCCTCTCCTCCATCCTCCCCCTCTCCTCCCCGTTTCCTCTCCTCCATCCTCCCCCTCTCCTCCCCGTTTCCTCTCCTCCTCCCCTCCTCCCCCAGTCTCCTCTCCTCCCGTCTCCTCTCCTCCATCCTCCCCCTCTCCTCCATCCTCCCCCTCTCCTCCCGTTTCCTCTCCTCCATCCTCCCCCTCTCCTCCCGTCTCTCCTCCATCCTCCCCCTCTCCTCCCAGTCTCCTCTCCTCCCCGTCTCCTCTCCTCCATCCTCCCCGTCTCCTCTCCTCCCGTCTCCTCTCCTCCATCCTCCCCCTCTCCTCCATCCTCCCCCTCTCCTCCATCCTCCCCCTCTCCTCCCCGTTTCCTCTCCTCCATCCTCCCCTCTCCTCCCAGTCTCCTCTCCTCCCCGTCTCCTCTCCTCCATCCTCCCCTCTCCTCCATCCTCCCCCTCTCCTCCCCGTTTCCTCTCCTCCATCCTCCCCCTCTCCTCCCAGTCTCCTCTCCTCCCCCTCTCCTCCCCGTCTCCTCCATCCTCCCCGTCTCCTCTCCTCCATCCTCCCCCTCTCCTCCCCTCCATCCTCCCCCACTCCAGCCTCCCCTCTCCTCCATCCTCCCCTCTCCTCCCCGTCTCCTCTCCTCCATCCTCCCCGTCTCCTCTCCTCCATCCTCCCCCCCTCCTCTCCTCCATCCTCCCCCTCCTCTCCTCCAGCCTCCCCCTCTCCTCCCCTCCCCTCTCCTCCCCGTCTCCTCTCCTCCATCCTCCCCCTCTCCTCCCCCTCTCCTCTATCCTCCCCTTGTCCTCTCCTCCCCTTGTCCTCTCCTCCCCGTCTCCTCCATCCTCCCCCTCTCCTCCCCTTGTCCTCTCCTCCAAAAAGGAGCCAGACTGTCTGTATCGCAGCACTACAGAACAAAGCAGCGCTACATTCCACACTGGGCTCACACTGAGCTCACAGTGGACTATGAAGGAGAGAGGGAGAGAACCTGGAAGACAGTGGGAGAGACAGAGAGGGAGGCTGACCAGCAGGCACAGACAGAGGGAAACAGAGAGACACAGACAGACAGAAAGGCAGAGAGAGAGGCTGACCAGCAGGCACAGACAGAGGGAAACAGAGAGACACAGACAGACAGAAAGGCAGAGAGAGAGGCTGACCAGCAGGCACAGACAGAGGGAAACAGAGAGACACATACAGACAGAAAGGCAGAGAGAGAGGCTGACCAGCAGGCACAGACAGAGGGAAACAGAGGGACACAGACAGACAGAAAGGCAGAGAGAGAGGCTGACCAGCAGGCACAGACAGAGGGAAACAGAGAGACACATACAGACAGAAAGGCAGAGAGAGAGGCTGACCAGCAGGCACAGACAGAGGGAAACAGAGAGACAAATACAGACAGAAAGGCAGAGAGAGAGGCTGACCAGCAGAGGCTGCACAGACAGAGAGGGAAACAGAGAGACACAGACAGACAGAAAGGCAGAGAGAGAGGCTGACCAGCAGGCACAGACAGAGGGAAACAGAGAGACACAGACAGACAGAAAGGCAGAGAGAGAGGCTGACCAGCAGGCACAGACAGAGGGAAACAGAGAGACACAGACAGACAGAAAGGCAGAGAGAGAGGCTGACCAGCAGGCACAGACAGAAGGAAACAGAGGGACACATACAGACAGAAAGGCAGAGAGAGAGGCTGACCAGCAGGCACAGACAGAGGGAAACAGAGAGACACAGACAGACAGAAAGGCAGAGAGAGAGGCTGACCAGCAGGCACAGACAGAGGGAAACAGAGAGACACAGACAGACAGAAAGGCAGAGAGAGAGGCTGAGGCACAGACAGCAGGCACAGACAGAGGGAAACAGAGAGACACAGACAGACAGAAAGGCAGAGAGAGAGGCTGACCAGCAGGCACAGACAGAGGGAAACAGAGGACACAGACAGACAGAAAGGCAGAGAGAGAGGCTGACCAGCAGGCACAGACAGAGGGAAACAGAGAGACACAGACAGAGGAAAAGATAAAACATTAACAAAAAAACATAGCAAACTAGAATGCTATTTGGCCCTAAACAGAGAGAACACAGTGGTAGGATACCTGACCACTGTGATTGACCCAAACTTAAGGAAGGCTTTGACTACGTACAGACTCAGTGAGCATAGCCTTGCTATTGAGAAAGGCCGCCATAGGCAGACATGGCGCTCTCAAGAGAAGACAGGCTATGTGCACACTGCCCACAAAATGAGGTGGCAACTGAGCTGCACTTCCTAACCTCCTGCCAAATGTATTTGAGACACATATTTCCCAAAGATTACACAGATCCACAAAGAATTAGAAAACAAACCCAATTTTGATAAACTCCCATATCTACTGGGTGAAATTCCACAGTGTTCCATCACATCAGCAAGATTTGTGACCTGTTGCCACGAGAAAAGGTCAACCAGTGAAGAACAAACACCTTTGTAAATACAAGCATAAAAATGGTTTATTTATTTTACCCTTTTGTACTTTAACCATTTGTACACAGTTACAACGCTGTATATATATATATATATATGAAATTTGAAATGTCTTTATTCTTTGGAAAATTCTGTGAGTGTAATGTTTACTGTTCATTTTTGTTTATTTTACTTTTGTTTATTATCTGCTTCTCTTGCTTTGGCAACGTTAACATATGTTTCCCATGCCAATAAAGCCCCTTGAATTGAATAGAGAGAGACACAGACAAAGAGAGAGGGAAAGAGAGGCTGGCCCTATCTCTGGATGGGTCCTTTGTCTCTGCCTGAGGACTGAGGGCTGGTGACGAGGGACGGGGGACTGAGAGACATAATCGGGCCAGTCTGACGCTGCCGGAAAACTGTGGTGTCAAATCAAATCAAATTGTGCTGGTCAAGTACACATATTTAGCAGATGTTATTGCGGGTGAACAGGCAGTGGCTCAGGTGGTTGGATGTCCTTGATCTTTTTGGCCTTCCTGTGACATCGGGTGGTGTAGGTGTCCTGGAGGGCAGGCAGTGTGCCCCCCGTGATGCATTGTGCAGACTGCACCACCCTCTGGAGAGCCCTGCGGTTGCAGGCGGTGCAGTTGTCGTACCAGGAGGTGATACAGACTGACAGGATGCTCTCAATTGTGCATCTGTAAAAGTTTGTGAGGGTTTTAGGGGCCAAGTCAAATTTCTTCAGCGCTGTTGCGCCTTCTTCACCACACTGTCTGTGTGGGTGGAACATTTCAGATCGTCAGTGATGTGTACGCCGAGGAACATCCCAACTTCTCCACTGCTGTCCCGTCGATGTGGATAGGGGCGTGCTCCCTCTGCTGTTTCCTGAAGTCCACGATCAGCTCCTTTGTTTAGCTGACATTGAGTGAGAGGTTATTTTTCCAGGCACCACTCTCCCAGGGCCCTCACCTCCTCTCTGTAGGCTGTCTAGTCATTGTTGGTAATCAGGCCTACTACTGTTGTGTCGTCTGAAAACTTGATGATTGAGTTGGAGGCGTGCGTAGCCACTCAGTCATGGGTGAACAGGGAGTACACAGGATGGGGAGCTTGAGCATGCACCCTTATGGGGGAGAACATCAGCTAGCTGTCCCTGGGGCATTCTCACCTTCTGTTACCCATTTCACACAGATATAGACAGACGGCCAGGGACAAACGCATGTCTGGCTGGCTCATTGTAAGTCAATGTTTCTATACATCTATCATGCTCTTCTTTGTCTATGTCTAGTTCATTCAGCTCTTCAAGGCTCTTCCAATAGAAGAAGAATACATGGAATTTAACAGATGCTTTTATCCAACACAACTTAGATTAGTGAGGGCAAAAGTGTTCTATGTCCTAGTTCAGTTGATCTGGGTGCATTAGAAGCAGTTTCTGCGTGACTAGTCATATAAACTCTACATTTAGCTCAACCCAGTGACAAATTGCCAGATAGACAGCCAGTGGAAACATGGTTAATGTCTCTCCAACTCTTGTCCATTTTAGTACTCTACCATGTCATCCTCACTTTAACAAACTGCTAGGCACTTGTCTGTTTAAGTGCTTTGAGAGGACAATTATAGATGTATTGATGATTCCACACAGCATTCATCTTAGCCTATGGATTTTCATTAGGAAGCTAAGGCTGTGTCCCAAATGCCCCCCTATTCTCTAGGCATGCAGACAGAGAAGTGATGATTATCTCTGAGGCAGAAGAGACTGAGGCAGAGTTGAGCGATAGAATGAGCGACCTAGATTCTCACACTGCTGCAGCGATCATATTGTGGCAGGATGCATCAGTCAAGGCCAGCCGGAGATCACAACTGAAGAGACACAAAGCTACAGTGAACTGTCAGTCAGAACTGTGTGCGTGTGATCGCTAGATGAGAGCTTGAAAGAAAACAAATGCTTTTTGAAACCCAGTTCTGACAGATACATGCCAAGATGAAGGAACAGCCCCAGAGATTGGTCATACAGAGGGAGGGAATTATTCAGTCCATTATCAGAAAAGCCACAGGGTTGAGATGTGTAGCAGGAGATACGGCTGGAGAGATGCTACACCTCCATTATCAGAAAAGCCACAGGGTTGAGATGTGTAGCAGGAGATACGGCTGGAGAGAGGCTACACCTCCATTATCAGAAAAGCCACAGGGTTGAGATGTGTAGCAGGAGATACGGCTGGAGAGATGCTACACCTCCATTATCAGAAAAGCCACAGGGTTGAGATGTGTAGCAGGAGATACGGCTGGAGAGATGCTACACCTCCATTATCAGAAAAGCCACAGGGTTGAGATGTGTAGCAGGAGATACGGCTGGAGAGATGCTACACCTCCATTATCAGAAAAGCCACAGGGTTGAGATGTGTAGCAGGAGATACGGCTGGAGAGATGCTACACCTCCATTATGTTGCAATGCCCCACAACAGAACATAGAACACATGCCTTCCTGTTGCAATGCCCCACAACAGAACATAGAACACATGCCTTCCTCTTCCAATGCCCCACTACAGAACATAGAACACATGCCTTCCTGTTGCAATGCCCCACAACAGAACATAGAACACATAGAACACATGTCTTCCTGTTGCAATGCCCCACAACAGAACATAGAACACATGTCTTCCTGCTGCAATGCCCCACAACAGAACATAGAACACATAGAACACATGCCTTCCTGTTGCAATGCCCCACAACAGAACATAGAACACATGTCTTCCTGTTGCAATGCCCCACAACAGAACATAGAACACATAGAACACATGCCTTCCTGTTCCAATGCCCCACAACAGAACATAGAACACATGCCTTCCTGTTGCAATGCCCCACAACAGAACATAGAACACATGTCTTCCTGTTGCAATGCCCCACAACAGAACAGAGAACACATAGAACACATGTCTTCCTGTTGCAATGCCCCACAACAGAACATAGAACACATAGAACACATGCCTTCCTGTTGCAATGCCCCACAACAGAACATAGAACACATAGAACACATGTCTTCCTGCTGCAATGCCCCACAACAGAACATAGAACACGTCTTCCTGTTGCAATGCCCCACAACAGAACATAGAACACATAGAACACATGTCTTCCTGCTGCAATGCCCCACAACAGAACATAGAACACATGTCTTCCTGTTGCAATGCCCCACAACAGAACATAGAACACATGATGAAACATTAAAATCGCCTGGCTGGGCGCCGCTGAAGATGGACTACATGGCAACGCATAGCGACGTCCCCAGATACATATTTCCTCCTTGATTCATGTGGGGTTGGGGAATTGTGGGTAGGCGGCGTCCCAGCACGGAGTGCAAGGTAACGAAGTGCTTGCTGGCAAATTGATTCCTCTCCCGGATCCAGCGTTTCAAATGGCACCCTATTCCCTATATAGTGCACGATGATAGGCCCTGATCAAAAGTAGTGCACCATATATGGAACAGGGTGCCATTTGGGATGTAAAATGAAGACAAACTGACGGAGCTGTCACGTCTCCTTGAAATGTCATTATCTGCAGCAGCATATTCACCAGGCAGGAAGGATGGCGGTGGAGCATGACATTAATGCTGATGAAGATTGGAGCTGGACTTCATCTTAAATCATCCTCAACTCCAACTCCCCATATACCCAGTTTCAGCCCAGCCCCCACCTCCCATTCCCCACCTGCAGCCCCCATCCCCAGCTCCCAGGCCCCACCCCCAGCTCTCACCTCCACCTCCCATCCCCCACCCCCAGCTCCCACCTACAGCCCCCACCTCCCAACCCCCCAAATCCCGATTGTTAATTACCACTGCTGTCTCTGTGTGTTTTTGGGCAGGGTGTGTGTATGTGTGTTTATTACTTACCTTGAGGCGGTCGTTGGGAAGGGCCTGTGCTCCCTTCATGATAACTTCCTGAACCCTTTCTACTGACAGGTCAGTCCCTGCTGCTTCCAGACGCTGGCTAAAGAAACCTATCACCTGTGGGACACAGTGGCAACAGAAGAACAAGGTCAGACAGGGGTGTGTGTCTGTATATATATATATATATATATGTATGTGGTGTGTTTGCTCGAGGGACCTGTGAGGTAAAGGTCTAAATACATGTATTTTCTGTGAAACGCCTTTACTTTCATCTAGGTTACTATGACAACTTTAAATGAAGGTGTCAATCATTTAAGACTAGGTTGTCATGAAACCGAGGAAGTGATTTGATTTGACACCATTGACTGTCAAGCGAACTTACGCTTCAATGAGTCTCTGTACATGTATAATAACATATTGTGTAAGTGATTTAACTGTCGTCTCCTCACAGCTTCATAATTCATTTCATCCTCTGCTTCGGGTCGTCAGGCGAGTCTACCACTGCAACAGATGTCCCTAACGTGATGACATTGGGAGCAACTTGCAGACAGTGTAACTTCAGTAGCTGTAGTAACTAGCCGTGTAATCAGCATAAACGCTGTTGGCACAGACTGTCTGTTGACACTAAGGTCCAGTAGAAAACAATATCGCAACCAAGACTTAAAAATAACTGATATTGGCACAAGATGGAGTGTTGGAACATAACAAAAAATTACAGTTAAAGACCATGTACTAAATTCACTAATTCTACAGCACAACGGTAGAGTCATGTCTTTAGTGTAAAAATGGACTAAATTCACTAATTCTACAGCACAACTTTAGAGTCATGTCTTTAGTGTAAAACTAACAAAATATTACTTTTTTTCTCAATAATCACATTTTTGGGGGATTTTGAGTGCAGATGTTGAATTTTCTGTGTACCTGGACTAACTGTTGTGTCTGAGTATCCACTGATGCAGAGCATCTATTCAAATGATGGGGGGGGGGGGTTATCACACCCTCTGTCCTTGTTTAATAACAACTAAGGAAACAAGGGCAGAGGAAGCAAGGATTGACTGATACTAACGTTTTCCGGACAGACCATCTCTCTGTCTTATGTGTTTCTCACATTTAACAGCTGATAAACGTATCATAGCAAAAAAAACGTATCATAGCAACATGGAGTAGAAGATCAGGACTGCAGGTTGCCTAGCAGTTAGCGTGTTGGGCCAATAACGAAAGGTCGCTAGTTAGATTCCCCGAGCCGACAAGGTGAAAAATCTGTCGATGTGCCCTTGAGCAAGGCACTAAACCCTAATTGCTCCTGCCAGAGTCCCAGAGAAACATCTCTAACAGGCTGCCAGAGTCCCAGAGAGACATCTCTAACAGGCTGCCAGAGTCCCAGAGAGACATCTCTAACAGGCTGCCAGAGTCCCAGAGAGACATCTCTAACAGGCTGCCAGAGTCCCAGAGAGACATCTCTAACAGGCTGCCAGAGAGACATCTCTTACAGGCTGCCAGAGTCCCAGAGAGACATGTCTAACAGGCTGCCAGAGTCCCAGAGAGACATCTCTAACAGGCAGCCAGAAGCTATTAAGGAGCCTTTTGGACCTAGACTTGGCGCTCCCTCTGACACCGCCTGGTATAGAGGTCATGGGTGGCAGGAAGCTTGGACCCAGTGGTGTACTGGGCCGTACGCACTACCCTCTGTAGTGCTTTACGGCGGATGCCGAGCAGTTGCCATACCAGGCGGTGGTACAACCGGTCAGGATGCTCTCGATGGTGCAGCTGTAGAACTTTGTGAGGATCTGGGGACCCATGCCAAATTTTTTCAGAGTTGTACCACGCTTCTTCTCATCTGACACTAGAATAGTAATCGATCCTCTGAGTATCTTTGCATCAGAAATTGAGGCGCAAAATTCTCTCCATCATGAAAATATATTATTTATTGTAAATCCCAAATCTTTGAAATGCTACAAAGCTTTTTCACAAAACGATTCTACTGGAAAGATTAGAGGCTTGCTAAAATTCAGCACAGCAGTGGAGGAGTTTCAATCCAATATTGGCCATTGTTTTCAATGAGGATTTAGGAATTAATGTTTGAGTGTGTGTGTTTGCGTTCTGGCATTCGTGCTGTGTGTCTCTCTGTCTCACCGTGTCGAGGTTCTGCATGATGTCCTGGAAGGAGGGGTGTGTTCTGAACTGTTCGAAGAGCTCTCTCTTGTAGAGCAGGGCGTAGACCAGGTTGGGGTTGTGGTGTAGAGAGTTCGACAGACACGAGTTGATGATCTCCAGCATCATCCTAATCACCTCCTCGATCACATTCAGGTCCTGGGCCTAGAGAAGAGATAAACTATTAACATAGAGGTCCTGGGCCCAGAGAAGAGATAAACTATTAACATAGAGGTCCTGGGCCTAGAGAAGAGATAAACTATTAACATAGAGGTCCTGGGCCTAGAGAAGAGATAAACTATTAACATAGAGGTCCTGGGCCTAGAGAAGAGATAAACTATTAACATAGAGGTCCTGGGCCCAGAGAAGAGATAAACTATTAACATAGAGGTCCTGGGCCTAGAGAAGAGATACACTATTAACATAGAGGTCCTGGGCCCAGAGAAGAGATAAACTATTAACATAGAGGTCCTGGGCCTAGAGAAGAGATAAACTATTAACATAGATGTCCTGGGCCTAGAGAAGAGATAAACTATTAACATAGATGTCCTGGGCCTAGAGAAGAGATAAACTATTAACATAGATGTCCTGGGCCTAGAGAAGAGATAAACTATTAACATAGATGTCCTGGGCCTAGAGAAGAGATAAACTATTAACATAGAGGTCCTGGGCCTAGACACAGAGAGAGAGAGAGATAGCAGAGGAAATTTTACACACTTATAGGAAAATGTATGTGAAATACATATTTAAAAAAATGGCATTCTTGTCCTAAAAAGACACATAAGAGAGAAGAGAAAGGAATTTAGGGTGGGTCTATGTAATCTAATAACCCTGATAAGGTGAACAACCCCTATACACAGGCTTCCTCAGGTTAAAGAGAAAGTGTGTTTTCTGAATGACTAGAATCAATGGTTTCCATTGGGCCTTAAATACAAAGTGACGGTGTGTGTGTGTGTGTGTGTGTGTGTGTGTACAGGGCAGCCTAGAAGTGGCTGGAGCCAGGGAGGAAGCTGGGGGCACCACTAAGTCCGTAGGGGGCTGGACACGGACTAGGAAACAGGCAACACAGGGGCGAGCGGCAGGGTGGTTGTGTCATGTTGAGGGATAGCCATTGTGAAGTCTGCGTGGTTGAGATGTTATCGAACTCCATATAGAATGTCTGGAGTCTATGGCCACGGACCAGGCAGCACAACAGCACTCTGCTATGCAAAACAGGAACATATTATACCTGCCTGCCTACCTGAGGGAGGGGGAGATAGATAGATAGATAGATAGATATAGAGAGAGATATATAGAGAGATAGATAGATATATATATATAGATATATATATATATATATATATATATAGAGAGAGAGAGAGATAGATAGATAGATAGATAGATATATATATATATAGATATATATAGAGAGAGATAGATAGATAGATATATAGATAGATATATATATATATAGAGAGATATATAGAGAGATAGATAGATATAGATATATAGAGATATATATATATATATATATATATATATATAGAGATAGATAGATAGAGATATATATATATATATAGAGAGAGAGAGATAGATAGATATATAGATAGTGTGAGGGAGACATCGAGAAAGAAGGAGGGAGAGAGAGAACGAGAGACAGGGGGGGAGATTGAGGTAGGGAGGGGAGAGAGGGGAGAGAGAGAAGGGGAGGAGGGAGGGTACAGAGCCCAGAGAGAAGGGGAGGAGGGAGGGAACAGAGCCCAGAGAGAAGGGGAGGAGGGAGGGAACATAGCCCAGAGAGAAAGGGAGGAGAGGAGGAACAGAGCCCAGAGAGAAGGGGAGGAGGGAGGGAACAGAGCCCAGAGAGAAGGGGAGGAGGGAGGGAACAGAGCCCAGAGAGAAGGGGAGGAGAGAGGGAACAGAGCCCAGAGAGAATGGGAGGAGGGGGGAACAGAGCCCAGAGAGAAGGGGAGGAGGGAGGAACAGAGCCCAGAGAGAAGGCGAGGAGGGAGGGAACAGAGCCCAGAGAGAAGGGGAGGAGGGAGGGAACAGAGCCCAGAGAGAAGGCGAGGAGGGAGGGAACAGAGCCCAGAGAGAAGGGGAGGAGGGAGGAACAGAGCCCAGAGAGAAGGGGAGGAAGGAGGGAACAGAGCCCAGAGAGAAGGGGAGGAGGGAGGGAACAGAGCCCAGAGAGAAGGGGAGGAGGGAGGAACAGAGCCCAGAGAGAAGGGGAGGAGGGAGGGAACAGAGCCCAGAGAGAAGGGGAGGAGGGAGGGAACAGAGCCCAGAGAGAAGGGGAGGCGGGAGGGAACAGAGCCCAGAGAGAAGGCGAGGAGGGAGGGAACAGAGCCCAGAGAGAAGGCGAGGAGGGGAGGAACAGAGCCCAGAGAGAAGGCGAGGAGGGAGGGAACAGAGCCCAGAGAGAAGGGGAGGAGGGAGGGAACAGAGCCTAGAGAGAAGGGGAGGAAGGAGGGAACAGAGCCTAGAGAGAAGGGGAGGAAGGAGGGAACAGAGACCAGAGAGAAGGGGAGGAAGGAGGGAACAGAGCCCAGAGAGAAGGGGAGGAAGGAGGGAACAGAGCCCAGAGAGAAGGGGAGGAAGGAGGGAACAGAGCCCAGTGAGAAGGGGAGGAGGGAGGGAACAGAGCCCAGAGAGAAGGGGAGGAAGGAGGGAACAGAGCCCAGAGAGAAGGGGAGGGAGGGAACAGAGCCCAGAGAGAAGGGGGAGGAGGAGGGAACAGAGCCCAGAGAGAAGGGGAGGAGGGAGGGAACAGAGCCCAAAGAGAAGGGGAGGGAACAGAGCCCAGAGAGAAGGGGAGGAGGGAGGAACAGAGCCCAGAGAGAAGGGGAGGAGGGAGGGAACAGAGCCCAGAGAGAAGGGGAGGAGGGAGGGAACAGAGCCCAGAGAGAAGGGGAGGAGGGAGGGAACAGAGCCCAGAGAGAAAGGGAGGAGGGAGGGAACAGAGCCCAGAGAGAAGGGGAGGAGGGAGGGAACAGAGCCCAGAGAGAAGGGGAGGCGGGAGGGAACAGAGCCCAGAGAGAAGGCGAGGAGGGAGGGAACAGAGCCCAGAGAGGCGAGGAGGAGGAACAGAGCCCAGAGAGAAGGGGAGGAGGGAGGGAACAGAGCCCAGAGAGAAGGGGAGGAGGGAGGGAACAGAGCCCAGAGAGAAGGCGAGGAGGGAGGGAACAGAGCCCAGAGAGAAGGGGAGGAGGGAGGAACAGAGCCCAGAGAGAAGGGGAGGAGGGAGGAACAGAGCCCAGAGAGAAGGCGAGGAGGGAGGAACAGAGCCCAGAGAGAAGGGAGGAAGGAGGAACAGAGCCTAGAGAGAAGGGGAGGAAGGAGGGAACAGAGCCTAGAGAGAAGGGGAGGAAGGAGGGAACAGAGCCTAGAGAGAAGGGGAGGAAGGAGGGAACAGAGACCAGAGAGAAGGGGGAGGAAGGAGGGAACAGAGCCCAGAGAGAGAGAGGAGGAGGAACAGGCCCAGAGAGAAGGGGAGGAGGGGGAACAGAGCCCAGAGAGAAGGGGAGGAGGGAGGGAACAGAGCCCAGAGAGAAGGGGAGGAGGGAGGGAACAGAGCCCAGAGAGAAGGGGAGGAGGGAGGGAACAGAGCCCAGAGAGAAGGGGAGGAGGGAGGAACAGAGCCCAGAGAAGGGGAGGAGGAGGGAACAGAGCCCAGAGAGAAGGGGAGGAGGGGGGGGAGGGAACAGAGCCCAGAGAGAGAAGGGGAGGAGGGAGGGAACAGAGCCCAGAGAGAAGGGGAGGGGGAGGGAACAGAGCCCAGAGAGAAGGGGAGGAGGAGGAACAGAGCCCCAGAGAGAAGGGGAGGAGGGAGGGAACAGAGCCCAGAGAGAAGGGGAGGAGGGAGGGAACAGAGCCCAGAGAGAAGGGGGAGGAGGGAGGGAACAGAGCCCAGAGAGAAGGGGAGGAGGGAGGGAACAGAGCCCAGAGAGAGGGGAGGAGGGAGGGAACAGAGCCCAGAGAGAAGGGAGGAGGGAGGGAACAGAGCCCAGAGAGAAGGGGGAGGGAGGGAACAGAGCCCAGAGAAGAAGGGGCCCAGAGGAGGGGAGGGAACAGAGCCCAGAGAGAAGGGAGGGAGGGAACAGAGCCCAGAGAGAAGGGGAGGGGGAACAGAGCCCAGGGGAGGGGAACAGAGCCCAGAGAGAGAAGGGGAGGGGGAACAGAGCCCAGAGAGAAGGGGAGGGGAACAGAGCCCAGAGAGAAGGGAGGGAGGAGGGAACAGAGCCCAGAGAGAAGGGGAGGGGGAACAGAGCCCAGAGAGAAGGGGAGGGGGAACAGAGCCCAGAGAGAAGGGGAGGGGAACAGAGCCCAGAGAGAAGGGGAGGGGGAACAGAGCCCAGAGAGAAGGGGGGAGGGGGAACAGAGCCCAGAGAGAAGGGGAGGGGGAACAGAGCCCAGAGAGAAGGGGAGGGGAACAGAGCCCAGAGAGAGAAGGGGAGGGGGAACAGAGCCCAGAGAGAAGGAGGAGGGGGAACAGAGCCCAGAGAGAAGGGGAGGAGGGGGAACAGAGCCCAGAGAGAAGGGGAGAAGGGAGGGAACAGAGCCCAGAGAGAAGGGGGGAGGAGGGAACAGAGCCCAGAGAGAAAGGAGGGAACAGAGCCCAGAGAGAAGAAGGGGAGGAGGGAACAGAGCCCAGAGAGAAGGGGAGGAGGGGGAACAGAGCCCAGAGAGAAGGGGAGGAAGGAGGAACAGAGCCCAGAGAGAAGGGGAGGAAGGAGGGAACAGAGCCCAGAGAGAAGGGGAGGAGGAGGGAACAGAGCCCAGAGAGAAGGGGAGGGAGGGAACAGAGCCCAGAGAGAAGGGGAGGAGGGAGGAACAGAGCCCAGAGAGAAGGGGAGGAGGAGGGAACAGAGCCCAGAGAGAAGGGGAGGGGAGGGAACAGAGCCCAGAGAGAAGGGGAGGAGGGAGGGAACAGAGCCCAGAGAGAAGGGGAGGAAGGAGGGAACAGAGCCCAGAGAGAAGGGGAGGAAGGAGGGAACAGAGCCCAGAGAGAAGGGGAGGAGGGAGGGAACAGAGCCCAGAGAGAAGGGGAGGAGGGGAGGGAACAGAGCCCAGAGAGAAGGGGAGGAGGGAGGAACAGAGCCCAGAGAGAAGGGGAGGAGGGAGGGAACAGAGCCCAGAGAGAAGGGGAGGAGGGAGGGAACAGAGCCCAGAGAGAAGGGGAGGAGGGAGGGAACAGAGCCCAGAGAGAAGGGGAGGAGGGAGGGAACAGAGCCCAGAGAGAAGGGAGGGAGGGAGGAACAGAGCCCAGAGAGAAGGGGAGGAGGGAGGGAACAGAGCCCAGAGAGAAGGGGAGGAGGGAGGGAACAGAGCCCAGAGAGAAGGGAGGAGGGAGGGAACAGAGCCCAGAGAGAAGGGGAGGAGGGAGGGAACAGAGCCCAGAGAGAAGGGGAGGAGGGAGGGAACAGAGCCCAGAGAGAAGGGGAGGAGGGAGGGAACAGAGCCCAGAGAGAAAGGGAGGAGGGAGGGAACAGAGCCCAGAGAGAAGGGGAGGAGGAGGAACAGAGCCCAGAGAGAAGGGGAGGAGGGGGAACAGAGCCCAGAGAGAAGGGGAGGAGGGAGGGAACAGAGCCCAGAGAGAAGGGGAGGAGGAGGGAGGAACAGAGCCCAGAGAGAAGGGGAGGAGGGAGGAACAGAGCCCAGAGAGAAGGGGAGGAGGAGGGAACAGAGCCCAGAGAGAAGGGGAGGAGGGAGGGAACAGAGCCCAGAGAGAAGGGGAGGGAGGGAACAGAGCCCAGAGAGAAGGGGAGGAGGGAACAGAGCCCCAGAGAGAAGGGGAGGGGAACAGAGCCCAGAGAGAAGGGGAGGGGGAACAGAGCCCAGAGAGAAGGGGGGGAACAGAGCCCAGAGAGAAGGGGAGGGGGAACAGAGCCCAGAGAGAAGGGGAGGGAACAGAGCCCAGAGAGAAGGGGGAACAGAGCCCAGAGAGAAGGGGAGGGGGAACAGAGCCCAGAGAGAAGGGGAGGGGGAACAGAGCCCAGAGAGAAGGGGAGGGGGAACAGAGCCCAGAGAGAAGGGGAGGAACAGAGCCCAGAGAGAAGGGGAGGGAACAGAGCCCAGAGAGAAGGGGAGGGGGGAACAGAGCCCAGAGAGAAGGGGAGGGGAACAGAGCCCAGAGAGAAGGGGAGGGGGAACAGAGCCCAGAGAGGGGGGAACAGAGCCCAGAGAGAAGGGGAGGGGGGAACAGAGCCCAGAGAGAAGGGGAGGGGAACAGAGCCCAGAGAGAAGGGGAGGGGGAACAGAGCCAGAGAGAAGGGGAGGAGGGAGGGAACAGAGCCCAGAGAGAAGGGGAGGAGGGAGGGAACAGAGCCCAGAGAGAAGGGGAGGAGGGAGGGAACAGAGCCCAGAGAAGGGGAGGAGGGAGGGAACAGAGCCCAGAGAGAAGGGGAGGGGGAACAGAGCCCAGAGAGAAGGGGAGGGGGAACAGAGCCCAGAGAGAAGGGAGGAGGGAGGGAACAGAGCCCAGAGAGAAGGGGAGGAGGAACAGAGCCCAGAGAGAGAAGGGAGGGGGAACAGAGAGAAGGGGGAGGGAACAGAGCCCAGAGAGAAGGGGAGGAGGAACAGAGCCCAGAGAGAAGGGGAGGAGGAACAGAGCCCAGAGAAAAGGGGAGGGGGAACAGAGAGAAGGGGAGGAGGGAGGGAACAGAGCCCAGAGAGAAGGGGAGGAGGAACAGAGAAGGGGAGGGGAACAGAAAGGGGAGGGGAACGGAGAGAGGGGGGGGAACAGAGAGAAGGGGAGGGGGAACAGAGAAGGGGAGGGGGAACGGAGAAGGGGAGGAGGAACAGAGAGGGAGGAGGAGGAACAGGGAGAAGGGGGAGGGGGAACAGGGAGAAGGGGAGGGGAACAGAGAGAAGGGGGAGGGGGAACAGAGAGAAGGGGAGGGGGAACACAGAGAAGGGGAGGGGGAACAGAGAGAGAAGGGGAGGGGAACAGAGAGAAGGGGAGGGGAACAGAGCACAGAGAGAAGGGGAGGGGGAACAGAGCCCAGAGAGATGGGGAGGAGGGAGGGAACAGAGCCCAGAGAGAAGGGGAGGAGGGAGGGAACAGAGAAAGGGGAGGAGGAACATAGAGAAGGGGAGGGGGAACAGAGAGAAGGGGAGGGGGAACAGAGCCCAGTGGTCCTATTACAGCCCTCCCTTCTTTACCTCATGCTGTCGTTCACTCTCACTTTGCAACAACCAACAATGTCTTTGTCCACCTCAGCGTTTCAAGGTACCCAGTTTACTGAAGGTCAAGGTCAACATCTTGTCATGTTCTACCAGCTCAAGTCTGGAACCTCATCTAAACAATGTAAACATGCACCATTGGCCTGAATACAAAACATATGAATGATCAAGGAACACCAGGCAAAAGGACATGGTGCTACATGTGAATTCACACGGCCCTTTTCACTTACAGGTCCAAAATAATCCAAACCAATTTCCTCACATCAAGAGAGAGAGGGGACATCTCTACTTTGGGACTCCACAGAGAAAGGGAGGGAGAGATAGAACGAGACAGAGAGAAAGTGGCAGGGTATCTGCATCCGCACGGGGCAGCCAGCCTGATGCTCGTCTACTTGCCACTTCCCCTTCGAAACCAACAGTCTCCTTTTCCCTCCATCCCTTCCCACTGCTTGTCTACTTAGCATTTCCCCTCTCCCTACCTCTCTACTGCTCGTCTACTTGTCATTTCCCCTCTCCCTACCTCTCTACTGCTCGTCTACTTGTCATTTCCCCTCTCCACTGCTTGTCTACTTAGCATTTCCCCTCTCCCTACCTCTCTACTGCTCGTCTACTTGTCATTTCCCCTCTCCCTACCTCTCTACTGCTCGTCTACTTGCCATTTCCTTCTCCTACCTCTCTACTGCTGTCTACTTGCCATTTCCCCTCTCCCTACCTCTCTACTGCTCGTCTACTTGTCATTTCCCTCTCCCTACCTCTCTACTGCCTCGTCTACTTGTCATTTCCCTCTCCCTACCTCTCTACTGCTCGTCTACTTGTCATTTCCCTCTCTACTGCTCGTCTACTTGTCATTTCCCCTCTCCCTACCTCTCTACTGCTCGTCTACTTGTCATTTCCCCTCTCCCTACCTCTCTACTGCTCGTCTACTTGTCATTTCCCCTCTCCCTACCTCTCTACTGCTCGTCTACTTGTCATTTCCCCTCTCTACTGCTCGTCTACTTGCCATTTCCCCTCTCTCCCTACTCTCTACTACTGCTCTCACTGTCTACTTGTCATTTCCCTCTCCCTACCTCTCTCTCAGTCTACTTGCCATTTTCTCCCTACCTCTCTACTGCCTGTCTACTTGCCATTTCCCCTCTCCCTACCTCTCTACTGCTCGTCTACTTGTCATTTCCCCTCTCCCTACCTCTCTACTGCTGTCTACTTGCCATTTCCCCTCTCCCTACCTCTCTACTGCCTGTCTACTTGTCATTTCCTCTCCCTACCTCTCTACTGCTGTCTACTTGTCATTTTCCTACCTCTACTGCCTGTCTACTTGTCATTTCCCTCTCCCTACCTCTCTACTGCCTGTCTACTTGTCATTTCCCCTCTCCCTGTCATTTCCCCTCTCTACTGCTGTCTACTTGCCATTTCCCCTCCCTACCTCTCTACTGCCTGTCCTGTCATTTCCCCCTCTCCCTACCTCTCTACTTGTCTACTTGTCATTTCCCCTCTCCCTACCTCTCTACTGCCTGTCTACTTGCCATTTTCTCCCTCTCTACTGCCTGTCTACTTGCCATTTCCCCTCTCCTACCTCTCTACTGCCTGTCTACTTGTCATTTCCCCTCTCCCTACCTCTCTACTGCCTGTCTACTTGCCATTTCCCCTCCCTCTCTACTGCTGTCTACTTGTCATTTCCCCTCTCCCTACCTCTACTGCTTGTCTACTTGCCATTTCCCCTCTCTACTCTACTGCCTGTCTGTCTACTTGTCATTTCCCCTCTCCCTACCTCTCTACTGCTCGTCTACTTGCCATTTCCCCCCTCTACTGCTACTGCCTGTCTACTTGTCATTTCCCCTCTCCCTACCTCTCTACTGCCTGTCTACTTGTCATTTCCCCTCTCCCTACCTCTCTACTGCTGTCTACTTGTCATTTCCCTCTCTCCCTACCTCTCTACTGCTCGTCTACTTGCCATTTCCCCTCTCCCTACCTCTCTACTGCTCTGTCTACTTGTCATTTCCCCTCTCCCTACCTCTCTACTGCTTGTCTACTTGTCATTTCCCCTCTCCCTACCTCTCTACTGCTTGTCTACTTGTCATTTCCCTCTCCCTACCTCTCTACTGCCTGTCTACTTGTCATTTCCCCTCTCCCTACCTCTCTACTGCTTGTCTGTCTACTTTCCATTTCCCCTCTCCCTACTCTCTACTGCTCTGTCTACTTGTCATTTCCCTCTCCCTACCTCTCTACTGCCTGTCTACTTGTCATTTCCCCTCTCCCTACCTCTCTACTGCCTGTCTACTTGTCATTTCCCCTCTCCCTACCTCTCTACTGCCTGTCTACTTGCCATTTCCCCTCCTCTCCCTACCTGTCTACTTGTCATTTCCCCTCTCCCTACCTCTCTACTTGTCATTTCCCCTCTCCCTACCTCTCTACTGCCTGTCTACTTGTCATTTCCCCTCTCCCTACCTCTCTACTGCTGTCTACTTGTCATTTCCCCTCTCCCTACCTCTCTACTGCTGTCTACTTGCCATTTCCCCTCTCCCTGCCTCTCTACTGCCTGTCAACTTGTCATTTTCCTCTCCCCTACCTCTCTACTGCTGTCTACTTGCCATTTCCCTCTCCCTACCTCTCTACTGCTCTGTCTACTTGTCATTTCCCCTCTCCCTACCTCTCTACTGCTGTCTGCTTGTCATTTCCCCTCTCCCTACCTCTCTACAACAGTCTACTTGTCATTTCCCCTCTCCCTACCTCTCTACTGCCTCTCTCTACTTGTCATTCCCCTCTCCCTGCCTCTCTACTGCTTGTCTACTTGCCATTTCCCCTCTCCCTACCTCTCTACTGCTCGTCTACTTGCTTCTACTTGCCATTTCCCCTCTCCCTGCCTCTCTGCTTATCGTCTACTTGCCATTTCCCCTCTCCCTACCTCTCTACTGCTTGTCTACTTGTCATTTCTCTCCCTACCTCTCTACTGCCTGTCTACTTGTCATTTCCCCTCTCCCTACCTCTCTACTGCTGTCTACTTGTCATTTCCCCTCTCCCTACCTCTACTGCTGTCTACTTGTCATTTCCCCTCTCCCTACCTCTCTACTGCCTGTCTACTTGTCATTTCCCCTCTCCCTACCTCTCTACTGCCTGTCTACTTGTCATTTCCCCTCTCCCTACCTCTCTACTGCTCGTCTACTTGCCACTTGCCATTTCCCCTCCCTCTCTACTGCTGTCTACTTGTCATTTCCCTCTCCCTACCTCTCTACTGCCTGTCTACTTGTCATTTCCCCTCTCCCTACCTCTCTACTGCCTGTCTACTTGCCATTTCCCCTCCCTACTCTCTACTGCTCGTCTACTTGCCATTTCCCCTCTCCCCTCTCTACTGCTGTCTACTTGTCATTTCCCCTCTCCCTACCTCTCTACTGCCTGTCTACTTGTCATTTCCCCTCTCCCTACCTCTCTACTGCCTGTCTACTTGTCATTTCCCTCTCCTACCTCTCTACTGCTTGTCTACTTGTCATTTCCCCTCTCCCTACCTCTCTACTGCCTGTCTACTTGTCATTTCCCCTCTCCCTACCCTCTCTACTGCCTGTCTACTTGTCATTTCCCCTCTCCCTACCTCTCTACTCTCGTCTACTTGCCATTTCCCCTCTCTACTGCCTGTCTACTTGTCATTTCCCCTCTCCCTACCTCTCTACTGCTCTGTCTACTTGTCACTTGTTTCCCCTCTCCCTACCTCTCTACTGCTGTCTACTTGTCATTTCCCCTCTCCCTACCTCTCTACTGCCTCGTCTACTTGCCATTTCCCCTCTCCCTACCTCTCTACTGCCTGTCTACTTGCCATTTCCCTCTCCCTACCTCTCTACTGCCTGTCTACTTGCCATTTCCCCTCTCCCTACCTCTCTACTGCCTGTCTACTTGCCATTTCCCTCTCCCTACCTCTCTACTGTCTCTTGTCTACTTGTCATTTCCCCTCTCCCTACCTCTCTACTGCTTGTCTACTTGTCATTTCCCCTCTCTCCCTACCTCTCTACTCTCGTCTACTTGCCATTTCCCCTCTCCCTACCTCTCTACTGCCTGTCTACTTGTCATTTCCCCTCTCCCTACCTCTCTACTGCTGTCTACTTGCCATTTCCCCCCTACCTCTCTACTGCCTGTCTACTCATTTCCCCTCTCCTACCCTCTACTGCCTGTCTACTTGTCATTTCCCTCTCCCTACCTCTCTACTGCCTGTCTACTTGTCATTTCCCTCTCCCTACCTCTCTACTGCTTGTCTACTTGTCATTTCCCCTCTCCCTACCTCTCTACTGCCTGTCTACTTGTCATTTCCCCTCTCCCTACCTCTCTACTGCTCGTCTACTTGCCATTTCCCCTCTCTACCTGTCTACTTGCCATTCCCCTCTCCCTACCTCTCTACTGCTTGTCTACTTGCCATTTCCCCTCTCCCTACCTCTCTCTGTCTACTCATTTGCCATTTCCCTCTCTACTTAACTGTCTGCTTGTCATTTCCCCTCTCCCTACCTCTCTACTGCCTGTCTACTTGCCATTTCCTCTCCCTACCTCTCTACTGCTGTCTACTTGCCATTTCCCCTCTCCCTACCTCTCTACCTGTCTACTTGCCATTTCCCCTCTCCCTACCTCTCTACTGCCTGTCTACTTGCCATTTTTCCCCCCTCCTCTTGTCATTTCCCCTCTCCTACCTCTCTGTCTACTTGTCATTTCCCCTCTCCCTCTCTACTGCCTGTCTACTTGTCATTTCCCCTCTCCCTACCTCTCTACTGCTGTCTACTTGTCATTTCCCCTCTCCCTACCTCTCCTGCTCTCTACTGCATTTCCCCTCTCTACTGCATTGTCTACTTGCCATTTCCCCTCTCCCTACCTCTCTCTACTGCCTGTCTACTTGTCATTTCCCCTCTCCCTACCTCTCTCTACTGTCATTTACTTGTCATTTCCCCTCTCCCTACCTCTCTACTGCCTGTCTACTTGTCATTTCCCCTCTCCCTACCTCTCTACTGCTCGTCTACTTGCCATTTCCCCTCTCCCTACCTCTCTACCTGTCTACTTGTCATTTCCCCTCTCCCTACCTCTCTACTGCTTGTCTACTTGTCATTTCCCCTCTCTCCTCTCTCTCTATTTCCCCTCTCCCTACCTCTCCTGTCTACTTGCCATTTCCCTCTCCCTACCTCTCTACTGCTTGTCTACTTGTCATTTCCCCTCTCCTACCTCTCTACTGCTGTCTACTTGTCATTTCCCTCTCCCTCCTCTCTACTGCCTGTCTACTTGTCTCTCCCTCTCTACTGCCTGTCTACTTGTCATTTCCCCTCTCCCTACCTCTCTACTGCTCGTCTACTTGCCATTTCCCCTCTCCCTACCTCTCTACTGCTCGTCTACTTGCCATTTCCCCTCTCCCTACCTCTCTACTGCCTGTCTACTTGTCATTTCCCCTCTCCCTACCTCTCTACTGCCTGTCTACTTGCCATTTCCCCTCTCCCTACCTCTCTACTGCCTGTCTACTTGCCATTTCCCCTCTCCCTACCTCTCTACTGCCTGTCTACTTGTCATTTCCCCCTCTCCCCTACCTCTCTACTGCTCGTCTACTTGTCATTTCCCTCTCCCTCTACTGCTCGTCTACTTGTCATTTCCCCTCTCTACCTCTCTACTGCTTGTCTACTTGCCATTTCCCCTCTCCCTACCTCTCTACTGCCTGTCTACTTGTCATTTCCCCTCTCCCTACCTCTCTCCGTCTACTTGCCATTTCCCCTCTCTACTGCTCGTCTACTTGCCATTTCCCCTCTCCCTACCTCTCTACTGCTGTCTACTTGCCATTTCCCCTCTCCCTACCTCTCTACTGCCTGTCTACTTGCCATTTCCCCTCTCACTACCTCTCTACTGCCTGTCTACTTGCCATTTCCCCTCTCCCTACCTCTCTACTGCTCGTCTACTTGCCATTTCCCCTCTCCCTACCTCTCTACTGCCTGTCTACTTGCCATTTCCCCTCTCCCTACCTCTCTACTGCCTGTCTACTTGTCATTTCCCCTCTCCTACCTCTCTACTGCCTGTCTACTTGTCATTTCCCCTCTCCCTACCTCTCTACTGCCTGTCTACTTGCCATTTCCCCTCTCTACTGCTCGTCTACTTGTCATTTCCCCTCTCCCTACCTCTCTACTGCCTGTCTACTTGTCATTTCCCCTCTCCCTACCTCTCTACTGCTGTCTACTTGCCATTTCCCCTCCCTACCTCTCCTACTGCCTGTCTACTTGTCATTTCCCCTCTCCCTACCTCTCTACTGCCTGTCTACTTGTCATTTCCCCTCTCCCTACCTCTCTACTGCCTGTCTACTTGTCATTTCCCCTCTCCCTACCTCTCTACTGCTCGTCTACTTGTCATTTCCCCTCTCCCTACCTCTCTACTGCCTGTCTACTTGTCATTTCCCCTCTCCCTACCTCTCTACTGCTTGTCTACTTGTCATTTCCCCTCTCCCTACCTCTCTACTGCCTGTCTACTTGCCATTTCCCCTCTCCCTACCTCTCTACTGCCTGTCTACTTGTCATTTCCCCTCTCCTACCTCTCTACTGCTTGTCTACTTGTCATTTCCCTCTCCCTACCTCTCTACTGCTGTCTACTTGTCATTTCCCCTCTCCCTACCTCTCTACTGCTGTCTACTTGTCATTTCCCTCTCCCTACCTCTCTACTGCCTGTCTACTTGTCATTTCCCTCTCCCTACCTCTCTACTGCCTGTCTACTTGTCATTTCCCCTCTCCCTACCTCTCTACTGCTCGTCTACTTGCCATTTCCCCTCTCTACTGCTCGTCTACTTGTCATTTCCCCTCTCCCTACCTCTCTACTGCTCGTCTACTTGTCATTTCCCTCTCCTACCTCTCTACTGCTCGTCTACTTGCCATTTCCCCTCTCCCTACCTCTCTACTGCTCTGTCTACTTGTCATTTCCCCTCTCCCTCCCTCTCTACTGCCTGTCTACTTGCCATTTTCTCCCCCTCTACTGCTCGTCCTTGCCATTTCCCTCTCTACCTCTCTACTGCTCTGTCTACTTGTCATTTCCCCTCTCCCTACCTCTCTACTGCCTGTCTACTTGTCATTTCCCCTCTCCCTACCTCTCTACTGCTCTGTCTACTTGTCATTTCCCCTCTCCCCTACCTCTCTACTGCTGTCTACTTGCCATTTCCCCTCTCCCTACCTCTCTACTGTCTACTTGTCTGCTTGTCTACTTGCCATTTCCCCTCTCCTACCTCTCTACTGCTGTCTACTTGTCATTTCCCCTCTCCCTACCTCTCTACTGCTGTCTACTTGCCATTTCCCTACCTCTCTCTGCCTGTCTACTTGCCATTTCCCCTCCCTACCTCTCTACTGCCTGTCTACTTGTCATTTCCCTCTCCCTACCTCTCTACTGCTCTGTCTACTTGTCATTTCCCCTCTCCCTACCTCTCTACTGCCTGTCTACTTGTCATTTCCCCTCTCCCTACCTCTCTACTGCCTGTCTACTTGCCATTTCCCCCTCCCTACCTCTCTACTGCCTGTCTACTTGTCATTTCCCTCTCCCTACCTCTCTACTGCCTGTCTACTTGCCATTTCCCCTCTCCCTACCTCTCTACTGCCTGTCTACTTGCCATTTCCCCTCTCCCTACCTCTCTCTGCCGTCTACTTGTCATTTCCCTCTCCCTACCTCTCTACTGCCTGTCTACTTGTCATTTCCCCTCTCCCCCTCTCTACTGCCTGTCTACTTGTCATTTCCCCTCTCCCTACCTCTCTACTGCCTGTCTACTTGCCATTTCCCCTCTCCCTACCTCTACTGCCTGTCTACTTGTCATTTCCCCTCTCCCTACCTCTCTACTGCCTGTCTACTTGTCATTTCCCCTCTCCCTACCTCTCTACTGCTGTCTACTTGCCATTTCCCCCTACCTCTACTGCTCTCTACTTGTCATTTCCCCTCTCCCTACCTCTCTACTGCTCGTCTACTTGTCATTTCCCCTCTCCCTACCTCTCTACTGCTCGTCTACTTGCCATTTCCCCCTCTACCTCTCTACTGCTCTGTCTACTTGCCATTTTTCCCCTCTCTACTGCCTGTCTACTTGTCATTTCCCCTCTCCCTACCTCTCTACTGCCTGTCTACTTGTCATTTCCCTCTCCCTACCTCTCTACTGCCTGTCTACTTGTCATTTTCCCTCTCTCTCGTCTACTTGTCATTTCCCCTCTCCCTACCTCTCTACTGCTCCCGTCTACTTGTCATTTCTTGTCATTTCTCCCTACCTCTCTACTGCTGTCTACTTGCCATTTCCCCTCTCCCTACCTCTCTACTGCTTGTCTACTTGTCATTTCCCCTCTCCCTACCTCTCTACTGCTGTCTACTTGCCATTTCCCTCTCCCCTACCTCTACTGCCTGTCTACTTGTCATTTCCCCTCTCCCTACTGCCTCTCTACTGCTTGTCTACTTGTCATTTCCCCTCTCCCTACCTCTCTACTGCTGTCTACTTGTCATTTCCCTCTCCCTACCTCTCTACTGCTCGTCTACTTGTCATTTCCCCTCTCCCTACCTCTCTACTGCTGTCTACTTGTCATTTCCCCTCTCCCTACCTCTCTACTGCTCTGTCTACTTGCCATTTCCCCTCTCCACTGCTCTGTCTACTTGCCATTTCCCCTCTCCCTACCTCTCTACTGCTCGTCTACTTGCCATTTCCCCTCTCCCTACCTCTCTACTGCCTGTCTACTTTTTCCCCTCTTTCTCCTGCTCTGTCTACTGTCATTTCCCTCTCTACCTCTCTACTGCCTGTCTACTTGTCATTTCCCTCTCCCTACCTCTCTACTGCTGTCTACTTGCCATTTCCCCCTCTCCCTACCTCTCTACTGTCTACTTGCCATTTCCCCTCTCCCTACTTGTCATTTCCCCTCTCCCTTTCCCTCTCTACTGCTCGTCTACTTGTCATTTCCCCTCTCCCTACCTCTCTACTGCTCTGTCTACTTGTCATTTCCCCTCTCCCTACCTCTCTGCCTGCTCGTCTACTTGCCATTTCCCCTCTCCCTACCTCTCTACTGCTTGTCTACTTGTCATTTCCCCTCTCCCTACCTCTCTACTGCCTGTCTACTTGTCATTTCCCCTCTCCCTACCTCTCTACTGCCTGTCTACTTGTCATTTCCCCTCTCCCTACCTCTCTACTGCTCGTCTACTTGTCATTTCCCCTCTCCCTACCTCTCTACTGCTCGTCTACTTGTCATTTCCCTCTACCCTGTCTACTTGTCATTTCCCCTCTCCCTACCTCTCTACTGCCTGTCTACTTGCCATTTCCCCTCTCCCTACCTCTCTACTGCTCGTCTACTTGCCATTTCCCCTCTCTACTGCCTGTCTACTTGTCATTTCCCCTCTCCCTACCTCTCTACTGCTTGTCTACTTGTCATTTCCCCTCTCCCTACCTCTCTACTGCCTGTCTACTTGCCATTTCCCCTCTCCCTACCTCTCTACTGCTCGTCTACTTGTCATTTCCCCTCTCCCTACCTCTCTACTGCCTGTCTACTTGTCATTTCCCCTCTCCCTACCTCTCTACTGCTTGTCTACTTGTCATTTCCCCTCTCCCTACCTCTCTACTGCCTGTCTACTTGCCATTTCCCCTCTCCCTACCTCTCTACTGCCTGTCTACTTGCCATTTCCCCTCTCCCTACCTCTCTACTGCCTGTCTACTTGTCATTTCCCCTCTCCCTACCTCTCTACTGCCTGTCTACTTGTCATTTCCCCCTCTCCTCTACTGCTCTCTACTTGTCACTCTGCTCTGTCTACTTGTCATTTCCCCTCTCCCTACCTCTCTACTGCTGTCTACTTGTCATTTCCCCTCTCCCTACCTCTCTACTGCCGTCTACTTGTCATTTCCCTCTCCCTACCTCTCTACTGCCTGTCTACTTGCCATTTCCCCCTCTCCACTTGTCTACTTGCCATTTCCCCTCTCCCTACCTCTCTACTGCTGTCTACTTGCCATTTCCCCTCTCCCTACCTCTCTACTGCCTGTCTACTTGCCATTTCCCCTCTCCTACCTCTCTACTGCCTGTCTACTTGTCATTTCCCCTCTCCCTACCTCTCTACTGCTCTGTCTACTTGTCATTTCTTCTCTCCCTACCTCTCTACTGCTGTCTACTTGCCATTTCCCCTCTCCCTACCTCTCTACTGCTTGTCTACTTGCCATTTCCCCTCTCCCTACCTCTCTACTGCTCTGTCTACTTGTCATTTCCCTCTCTCCTCTACTTGTCATTTCCTCTCCTCTCTACTGCTGCTTGTCTACTTGTCATTTCCCTCTCCCTACCTCTCTACTGCTGTCTACTTGTCATTTCCCTCTCCCTACCTCTCTACTGCCTGTCTACTTGCCATTTCCCCTCTCCCTACCTCTCTACTGCTGTCTACTTGCCATTTCCCCTCTCCCTACCTCTCTACTGCTCGTCTACTTGCCATTTCCTCTCCCTCTACTGCTCGTCTACTTGTCATTTCCCCCCTCCTCTACTGCCTGTCTACTGCTTGTCTACTTGTCATTTCCCCTCTCCCTACCTCTCTACTGCTGTCTACTTGTCATTTCCCCTCTCCCTACCTCTCTACTGCTTGTCTACTTGCCATTTCCCCTCTCCCTACCTCTCTACTGCTGTCTACTTGCCATTTCCCCTCTCCCTACCTCTCTACTGCTTGTCCTTGTCATTTCCCCTCTCCCTACCTCTCTACTGCTTGTCTACTTGTCATTTCCCCTCCCTACCTCTCTACTGCTCTCTAACTCTGCCATTTCCCCTCTCCCTACCTCTCTACTGCTTGTCTACTTGCCATTTCCCCTCTCCCTACCTCTCTACTGCCTGTCTACTTGCCATTTCCCCTCTCCCTACCTCTCTACTGCCTGTCTACTTGTCATTTCCCCTCTCCCTACCTCTCTACTGCTCGTCTACTTGTCATTCCCCTCTCTCTCTACTGCCTGTCTACTTGTCATTTCCCCTCTCCCTACCTCTCTACTGCTTGTCTACTTGTCATTTCCCCTCTCCCTACCTCTCTACTGCCTGTCTACTTGCCATTTCCCCTCTCTACTGCTCGTCTACTTGTCATTTCCCCTCTCCCTACCTCTCTACTGCCTGTCTACTTGCCATTTCCCCTCTCTACTGCTCGTCTACTTGTCATTTCCCCTCTCCCTACCTCTCTACTGCCTGTCTACTTGTCATTTCCCCTCTCCCTACCTCTCTACTGCTCGTCTACTTGTCATTTCCCCTCTCCCTACCTCCCTACTGCTCGTCTACTTGCCATTTCCCCTCTCCCTACCTCTCCACTGCCTGTCTACTTGTCGTTTCCCCTCTCCCTACCTCTCTACTGCTTGTCTACTTGTCATTTCCCCTCTCCCTACCTCTCTACTGCTCGTCTACTTGCCATTTCCCCTCTCCCTACCTCTCTACTGCTCGTCTACTTGTCATTTCCCCTCTCCCTACCTCTCTACTGCTTGTCTACTTGTCATTTCTTCTCTCCCTACCTCTCTACTGCTCGTCTACTTGCCATTTCCCCTCTCCCTACCTCTCTACTGCTTGTCTACTTGCCATTTCCCCTCTCCCTACCTCTCTACTGCTTGTCTACTTGCCATTTCCCCTCTCCCTACCTCTCTACTGCTCGTCTACTTGTCATTTCCCCTCTCCCTACCTCTCTACTGCTCGTCTACTTGTCATTTCTTCTCTCCCTACCTCTCTACTTAGTCTACTTGCCATTTCCCCTCTCCCTACCTCTCTACTGCTTGTCTACTTGCCATTTCCCCTCTCCCTACCTCTCTACTGCTAGTCTACTTGCCATTTCATTTCCCTCTCTACTGCTGTCTACTTGTCATTTCCCCTCTCTACTGCCTGTCTACTGCCTGTCTACTTGTCATTTCCCCTCTCCCTACCTCTCTACTGCTGTCTACTTGCCATTTCCCCTCTCCCTACCTCTCTACTGCCTGTCTACTTGCCATTTCCCCTCTCCCTACCTCTCTACTGCCTGTCTACTTGCCATTTCCCCTCTCCCTACCTCTCTACTGCCTGTCTACTTGCCATTTCCCCTCTCCCTACCTCTCTACTGCCTGTCTACTTGTCATTTCCCCTCTCCCTACCTCTCTACTGCTCGTCTACTTGTCATTTCCCCTCTCTACTGCTCGTCTACTTGTCATTTCCCCTCTCTACCTGTCTACTGCTTGTCTACTTTCATTTCCCTCTCCCTACCTCTCTACTGCCTGTCTACTTGTCATTTCCCCTCTCCCTACCTCTCTACTGCTCGTCTACTTGTCATTTCCCCTCTCTACTGCTCGTCTACTTGTCATTTCCCCTCTCTACTGCTCGTCTACTTGTCATTTCCCCTCTCCCTACCTCTCTACTGCTCGTCTACTTGCCATTTCCCCTCTCCACTGCTCTGCTCTACTCTTTACCCCTCTCCCTACCTCTCTACTGCTTGTCTACTTGCCATTTCCCCTCTCCCTACCTCTCTACTGCTCGTCTACTTGTCATTTCCCCTCTCCCTACCTCTCTACTGCTCGTCTACTTGTCATTTCTTCTCCTCTACCTCTCTACTGCTCGTCTACTTGCCATTTCCCCTCTCCCTACCTCTCTACTGCTTGTCTACTTGCCATTTCCCTCTCCCTACCTCTCTACTGCTCGTCTACTTGCCATTTCCCCTCTCTACTGCTGTCTACTTGTCATTTCCCCTCTCTACTGCCTGTCTACTGCTTGTCTACTTGTCATTTCCCCTCCCCTACCTCTCTACTGCTGTCTACTTGTCATTTCCCCTCTCCCTACCTCTCTACTGCTGTCTACTTGCCATTTCCCCTCTCCCTACCTCTCTACTGCTCGTCTACTTGTCATTTCCCCTCCCTACCTCTCTACTGCCTGTCTACTTGCCATTTTCCACCCTCTCCCATTACCCCTCTCTACTGCTGTCTACTTGCCATTTCCCCTCCCTCCCTACCTCTCTACTGCCTGTCTACTTGCCATTTCCCCTCTCCCTACCTCTCTACTGCCTGTCTACTTGTCATTTCCCCCTCCCTACCTCTCTACTGCCTGTCTACTTGCCATTTCCCTCTCCCTACCTCTCTACTGCTTGTCTACTTGCCATTTCCCTCTCCCTACCTCTCTACTGCCTGTCTACTTGCCATTTCCCCTCTCTACTGCTCGTCTACTTGTCATTTCCCCTCTCTCTGCCTGTCTACTGCTTGTCTACTTGTCATTTCCCCTCTCCCTACCTCTCTACTGCTCGTCTACTTGTCATTTCCCCTCTCCCTACCTCTCTACTGCCTGTCTACTTGCCATTTCCCCTCTCCCTACCTCTCTACTGCTCGTCTACTTGCCATTTCCCCTCTCCCTACCTCTCCACTGCCTGTCTACTTGTCGTTTCCCCTCTCCCTACCTCTCTACTGCTTGTCTACTTGTCATTTCCCCTCTCCCTACCTCTCTACTGCTCGTCTACTTGCCATTTCCCCTCTCCCTACCTCTCTACTGCTCGTCTACTTGTCATTTCCCCTCTACCTACCTCTCTACTGCTTGTCTACTTGTCATTTCTTCTCTCCCTACCTCTCTACTGCTCGTCAACTTGCCATTTCCCTACCTCTCTACTGCTTGTCTACTTGCCATTTCCCCTCTCCCTACCTCTCTACTGCTTGTCTACTTGCCATTTCCCCTCTCCCTACCTCTCTACTGCTCGTCTACTTGTCATTTCCCCTCTCCCTACCTCTCTACTGCTCGTCTACTTGTCATTTCTTCTCTCCCTACCTCTCTACTGCTCGTCTACTTGCCATTTCCCCTCTCCCTACCTCTCTACTGCTTGTCTACTTGCCATTTCCCCTCTCCCTACCTCTCTACTGCTAGTCTACTTGCCATTTCCCCTCTCTACTGCTCGTCTACTTGTCATTTCCCCTCTCTACTGCCTGTCTACTGCTTGTCTACTTGTCATTTCCCCTCTCCCTACCTCTCTACTGCTCGTCTACTTGCCATTTCCCCTCTCCCTACCTCTCTACTGCCTGTCTACTTGCCATTTCCCCTCTCCCTACCTCTCTACTGCCTGTCTACTTGCCATTTCCCCTCTCCCTACCTCTCTACTGCCTGTCTACTTGCCATTTCCCCTCCCTACCTCTCTACTGCCTGTCTACTTGCCATTTCCCCTCTCCCTACCTCTCTACTGCTCGTCTACTTGTCATTTCCCCTCTCTACTGCTCGTCTACTTGTCATTTCCCCTCTCTACTGCTCGTCTACTTGTCTTTTCCCCTCTCCCTACCTCTCTACTGCCTGTCTACTTGCCATTTCCCCTCTCCCTACCTCTCTACTGCCTGTCTACTTGCCATTTCCCCTCTCCCTACCTCTCTACTGCCTGTCTACTTGCCATTTCCCCTCTCCCTACCTCTCTACTGCCTGTCTACTTGTCATTTCCCCTCTCCCTACCTCTCTACTGCTCGTCTACTTGTCATTTCCCCTCTCTACTGCTCGTCTACTTGTCATTTCCCCTCTCTACTGCTCGTCTACTTGTCATTTCCCCTCTCCCTACCTCTCTACTGCTCGTCTACTTGCCATTTCCCCTCTCCCTACCTCTCTACTGCTCGTCTACTTGTCATTTCCCCTCTCCCTACCTCTCTACTGCTCGTCTACTTGCCATTTCCCCTCTCCACTGCTCGTCTACTTGCCATTACCCCTCTCCCTACCTCTCTACTGCTCGTCTACTTGCCATTTCCCCTCTCCCTACCTCTCTACTGCTCGTCTACTTGTCATTTCCCCTCTCCCTACCTCTCTACTGCTCGTCTACTTGCCATTTCCCCTCTCCCTACCTCTCTACTGCTCGTCTACTTGCCATTTCCCCTCTCCCTACCTCTCTACTGCTCTCTCTTGCATTTTTCCCCTCTCTACTGCTCGTCTACTTGTCATTTCCCCTCTCTACTGCCTGTCTACTGCTTGTCTACTTGTCATTTCCCCTCTCCCTACCTCTCTACTGCTCGTCTACTTGTCATTTCCCCTCTCCCTACCTCTCTACTGCTCGTCTACTTGCCATTTCCCCTCTCCCTACCTCTCTACTGCTCGTCTACTTGTCATTTCCCCTCTCCCTACCTCTCTACTGCTCGTCTACTTGCCATTTCCCCTCTCCACTGCTCGTCTACTTGCCATTACCCCTCTCCCTACTGCTCGTCTACTTGCCATTTCCCCTCTCCCTACCTCTCTACTGCCTGTCTACTTGCCATTTCCCCTCTCCATACCTCTCTACTGCTCGTCTACTTGTCATTTCCCCTCTCCCTACCTCTCTACTGCTCGTCTACTTGTCATTTCTTCTCTCCCTACCTCTCTACTGCTCGTCTACTTGCCATTTCCCCTCTCCCTACCTCTCTACTGCTTGTCTACTTGCCATTTCCCCTCTCCCTACCTCTCTACTGCTCGTCTACTTGCCATTTACCCTCTCTACTGCTCGTCTACTTGTCATTTCCCCTCTCTACTGCCTGTCTACTGCTTGTCTACTTGTCATTTCCCCTCTCCCTACCTCTCTACTGCTCGTCTACTTGTCATTTCCCCTCTCCCTACCTCTCTACTGCTCGTCTACTTGCCATTTCCCCTCTCCCTACCTCTCTACTGCTCGTCTACTTGTCATTTCCCCTCTCCCTACCTCTCTACTGCTCGTCTACTTGCCATTTCCCCTCTCCACTGCTCGTCTACTTGCCATTACCCCTCTCCCTACCTCTCTACTGCTCGTCTACTTGCCATTTCCCCTCTCCCTACCTCTCTACTGCCTGTCTACTTGCCATTTCCCCTCTCCCTACCTCTCTACTGCCTGTCTACTTGTCATTTCCCCTCTCCCTACCTCTTTACTGCTCGTCTACTTGCCATTTCCCCTCTCCCTACCTCTCTACTGCCTGTCTACTTGCCATTTCCCCTCTCCCTACCTCTCTACTGCCTGTCTACTTGTCATTTCCCCTCTCCCTACCTCTCTACTGCCTGTCTACTTGTCATTTCCCCTCTCCCTACCTCTCTACTGCTCGTCTACTTGTCATTTCCCCTCTCTACTGCTCGTCTACTTGTCATTTCCCCTCTCCCTACCTCTCTACTGCCTGTCTACTTGCCATTTCCCCTCTCCCTACCTCTCTACTGCCTGTCTACTTGCCATTTCCCCTCTCCCTACCTCTCTACTGCTCGTCTACTTGCCATTTTCTCCCTACCTCTCTACTGCCTGTCTACTTGTCATTTCCCCTCTCCCTACCTCTCTACTGCTTGTCTACTTGTCATTTCCCCTCTCCCTACCTCTCTACTGCCTGTCTACTTGCCATTTCCCCTCTCTACTGCTTGTCTACTTGTCATTTCCCCTCTCCCTACCTCTCTACTGCCTGTCTACTTGTCATTTCCCCTCTCCCTACCTCTCTACTGCTCGTCTACTTGTCATTTCCCCTCTCCCTACCTCCCTACTGCTCGTCTACTTGCCATTTCCCCTCTCCCTACCTCTCCACTGACTGTCTACTTGTCGTTTCCCCTCTCCCTACCTCTCTACTGCTTGTCTACTTGTCATTTCCCCTCTCCCTACCTCTCTACTGCTCGTCTACTTGCCATTTCCCCTCTCCCTACCTCTCTACTGCTCGTCTACTTGTCATTTCCCCTCTACCTACCTCTCTACTGCTTGTCTACTTGTCATTTCTTCTCTCCCTACCTCTCTACTGCTCGTCAACTTGCCATTTCCCCTCTCCCTACCTCTCTACTGCTTGTCTACTTGCCATTTCCCCTCTCCCTACCTCTCTACTGCTTGTCTACTTGCCATTTCCCCTCTCCCTACCTCTCTACTGCTCGTCTACTTGTCATTTCCCCTCTCCCTACCTCTCTACTCCTCGTCTACTTGCCATTTCCCCTCTCTACTGCCTGTCTACTTGTCATTTCCCCTCTCCCTACCTCTCTACTGCTTGTCTACTTGTCATTTCCCCTCTCCCTACCTCTCTACTGCTCGTCTACTTGTCATTTCCCCTCTCCCTACCTCCCTACTGCTCGTCTACTTGCCATTTCCCCTCTCCCTACCTCTCCACTGCCTGTCTACTTGTCGTTTCCCCTCTCCCTACCTCTCTACTGCTTGTCTACTTGTCATTTCCCCTCTCCCTACCTCTCTACTGCTCGTCTACTTGCCATTTCCCCTCTCCCTACCTCTCTACTGCTCGTCTACTTGTCATTTCCCCTCTCCCTACCTCTCTACTGCTTGTCTACTTGTCATTTCTTCTCTCCCTACCTCTCTACTGCTCGTCAACTTGCCATTTCCCCTCTCCCTACCTCTCTACTGCTTGTCTACTTGCCATTTCCCCTCTCCCTACCTCTCTACTGCTTGTCTACTTGCCATTTCCCCTCTCCCTACCTCTCTACTGCTCGTCTACTTGTCATTTCCCCTCTCCCTACCTCTCTACTGCTCGTCTACTTGCCATTTCCCCTCTCTACTGCCTGTCTACTTGTCATTTCCCCTCTCCCTACCTCTCTACTGCTTGTCTACTTGTCATTTCCCCTCTCCCTACCTCTCTACTGCATGTCTACTTGCCATTTCCCCTCTCTACTGCTCGTCTACTTGTCATTTCCCCTCTCCCTACCTCTCTACTGCCTGTCTACTTGCCATTTCCCCTCTCTACTGCACGTCTACTTGTCATTTCCCCTCTCCCACCCTCTCTACTGCCTGTCAACTTGTCATTTCCCCTCTCCCTACCTCTCTACTGCTCGTCTACTTGTCATTTCCCCTCTCCCTACCTCCCTACTGCTCGTCTACTTGCCATTTCCCCTCTCCCTACCTCTCCACTGCCTGTCTACTTGTCGTTTCCCCTCTCCCTACCTCTCTACTGCTTGTCTACTTGTCATTTCCCCTCTCCCTACCTCTCTACTGCTCGTCTACTTGCCATTTCCCCTCTCCCTACCTCTCTACTGCTCGTCTACTTGTCATTTCCCCTCTACCTACCTCTCTACTGCTTGTCTACTTGTCATTTCTTCTCTCCCTATTCTACTGCTCGTCCTTGCCATTTCCCTACCTCTCTACTGCTTGTCTACTTGCCATTTCCCCTCTCCCTACCTCTCTACTGCTTGTCTACTTGCCATTTCCCCTCTCCCTACCTCTCTACTGCTCGTCTACTTGTCATTTCCCCTCTCTACTGCTCGTCTACTTGTCATTTCTTCTCTCCCTACCTCTCTACTGCTCGTCTACTTGCCATTTCCCCTCTCCCTACCTCTCTACTGCTTGTCTACTTGCCATTTCCCCTCTCCCTACCTCTCTACTGCTAGTGTACTTGCCATTTCCCCTCTCTACTCTCGTCTACTTGTCATTTCCCCTCTCTACTGCCTGTCTACTGCTTGTCTACTTGTCATTTCCCCTCTCCCTACCTCTCTACTGCTCGTCTACTTGCCATTTCCCCTCTCCCTACCTCTCTACTGCCTGTCTACTTGCCATTTCCCCTCTCCCTACCTCTCTACTGCCTGTCTACTTGCCATTTCCCCTCTCCCTACCTCTCTACTGCCTGTCTACTTGCCATTTCCCCTCTCCCTACCTCTCTACTGCCTGTCTACTTGCCATTTCCCCTCTCCCTACCTCTCTACTGCTGTCTACTTGTCATTTCCCCTCTCCCTACTCTCGTCTACTTGTCATTTCCCCTCTCTACTGCTCGTCTACTTGTCATTTCCCCTCTCCCTACCTCTCTACTGCCTGTCTACTTGCCATTTCCCCTCTCCCTACCTCTCTACTGCCTGTCTACTTGCCATTTCCCCTCTCCCTACCTCTCTACTGCCTGTCTACTTGCCATTTCCCCTCTCCCTACCTCTCTACTGCCTGTCTACTTGTCATTTCCCCTCCCTACCTCTCTACTGCTCGTCTACTTGTCATTTCCCTCTCTACTGCTCGTCTACTTGTCATTTCCCTCTCCCTACCTCTCTACTGCCTGTCTACTTGTCATTTCCCCTCTCCCTACCTCTCTACTGCTCGTCTACTTGTCATTTCCCCTCTCCCTACCTCTCTACTGCTCGTCTACTTGCCATTTCCCCTCTCCACTGCTCGTCTACTTGCCATTACCCCTCTCCCTACCTCTCTACTGCTCGTCTACTTGCCATTTCCCCTCTCCCTACCTCTCTACTGCCTGTCTACTTGCCATTTCCCCTCTCCATACCTCTCTACTGCTCGTCTACTTGTCATTTCCCCTCTCCCTACCTCTCTACTGCTCGTCTACTTGTCATTTCTTCTCTCCCTACCTCTCTACTGCTCGTCTACTTGCCATTTCCCCTCTCCCTACCTCTCTACTGCTTGTCTACTTGCCATTTCCCCTCTCCCTACCTCTCTACTGCTCGTCTACTTGCCATTTCCCCTCTCTACTGCTCGTCTACTTGTCATTTCCCCTCTCTACTGCCTGTCTACTGCTTGTCTACTTGTCATTTCCCCTCTCCCTACCTCTCTACTGCTCGTCTACTTGTCATTTCCCCTCTCCCTACCTCTCTACTGCTCGTCTACTTGCCATTTCCCCTCTCCCTACCTCTCTACTGCCTGTCTACTTGCCATTTCCCCTCTCCCTACCTCTCTACTGCCTGTCTACTTGCCTTCCTACCTCTCCACTGCCTGTCTACTTGCCATTTCCCCTCTCCCTACCTCTCTACTGCTCGTCTACTTGCCATTTCCCTCTCCCTACCTCCTCTACTGCCTGTCTACTTGCCATTTCCCCTCTCCTACCTCTCTACTGCTCTGTCTACTTGTCATTTCCCCTCTCCCTACCTCTCTACTGCTCGTCTACTTGTCATTTCTTCTCTCCCTACCTCTCTACTGCTCGTCTACTTGCCATTTCCCCTCTCCCTACCTCTCTACTGCTTGTCTACTTGCCATTTCCCCTCTCCCTACCTCTCTACTGCTCGTCTACTTGCCATTTCCCCTCTCTACTGCTCGTCTACTTGTCATTTCCCCTCTCTACTGCCTGTCTACTGCTTGTCTACTTGTCATTTCCCCTCTCCCTACCTCTCTACTGCCTGTCTACTTGTCATTTCCCCTCTCCCTACCTCTCTACTGCCTGTCTACTTGCCATTTCCCCTCTCCCTACCTCTCTACTGCCTGTCTACTTGCCATTTCCCCTCTCCCTACCTCTCTACTGCTCGTCTACTTGTCATTTCCCCTCTCCCTACCTCTCTACTGCTCGTCTACTTGCCATTTCCCCTCTCCACTGCTGTCTACTTGCCATTTCCCCTCTCCATACCTCTCTACTGCTCGTCTACTTGTCATTTCCCTCTCCCTACCTCTCTACTGCTCGTCTACTTGTCATTTCCCCTCTCCCTACCTCTCTACTGCTCGTCTACTTGCCATTTCCCCTCTCCCTACCTCTCTACTGCTTGTCTACTTGCCATTTCCCCTCTCCCTACCTCTCTACTGCTCGTCTACTTGCCATTTCCTACCTCTCTACTGCTCGTCTACTTGTCATTTCCCTCTCTACTGCCTGTCTACTGCTTGTCCTTGTCATTTCCCTCTCCCTACCTCTCTACTGCTCGTCTACTTGTCATTTCCCTCTCCCTACCTCTCTACTGCTCTTGTCTACTTGTCTGCTTGCCATTTCCCCTCTCCCTACCTCTCTGTCTCGTCTACTTGTCATTTCCCTCTCCCTACCTCTCTACTGCTCGTCTACTTGCCATTTCCCCTCTCCACTGCTCGTCTACTTGCCACCCCTTCCCTACCTCCCTCTCGTCCTTGCCACCTCTCCCTACTGCCTGTCTACTTGCCATTTCCCCTCTCCCTACCTCTCTACTGCTCGTCTACTTGTCATTTCCCCTCTCCCTACCTCTCTACTGCTCGTCTACTTGTCATTTCTTCTCTCCCTACCTCTCTACTGCTCGTCTACTTGCCATTTCCCCTCTCCCTACCTCTCTACTGCTTGTCTACTTGCCATTTCCCTCTCCCTACCTCTCTACTGCTCGTCTACTTGCCATTTACCCTCTCTACTGCTCGTCTACTTGTCATTTCCCCTCTCTACTGCCTGTCTACTGCTTGTCTACTTGTCATTTCCCCTCTCCCTACCTCTCTACTGCTCGTCTACTTGTCATTTCCCCTCTCCCTACCTCTCTACTGCTCGTCTACTTGCCATTTCCCCTCTCCCTACCTCTCTACTGCTCGTCTACTTGTCATTTCCCCTCTCCCTACCTCTCTACTGCTCGTCTACTTGCCATTTCCCCTCTCCACTGCTCGTCTACTTGCCATTACCCCTCTCCCTACCTCTCTACTGCTCGTCTACTTGCCATTTCCCCTCTCCCTACCTCTCTACTGCCTGTCTACTTGCCATTTCCCCTCTCCCTACCTCTCTACTGCCTGTCTACTTGTCATTTCCCCTCTCCCTACCTCTCTACTGCTCGTCTACTTGCCATTTCCCTCTCCCTACCTCTCTACTGCCTGTCTACTTGCCATTTCCCCTCTCCCTACCTCTCTACTGCCTGTCTACTTGTCATTTCCCCTCTCCCTACCTCTCTACTGCCTGTCTACTTGTCATTTCCCCTCTCCCTACCTCTCTACTGCTCGTCTACTTGTCATTTCCCCTCTCTACTGCTCGTCTACTTGTCATTTCCCCTCTCCCTACCTCTCTACTGCCTGTCTACTTGCCATTTCCCCTCTCCCTACCTCTCTACTGCCTGTCTACTTGCCATTTCCCCTCTCCCTACCTCTCTACTGCTCGTCTACTTGCCATTTCCCCTCTCTACTGCCTGTCTACTTGTCATTTCCCCTCTCCCTACCTCTCTACTGCTTGTCTACTTGTCATTTCCCCTCTCCCTACCTCTCTACTGCCTGTCTACTTGCCATTTCCCCTCTCTACTGCTTGTCTACTTGTCATTTCCCCTCTCCCTACCTCTCTACTGCCTGTCTACTTGTCATTTCCCCTCTCCCTACCTCTCTACTGCTCGTCTACTTGTCATTTCCCCTCTCCCTACCTCCCTACTGCTCGTCTACTTGCCATTTCCCCTCTCCCTACCTCTCCACTGCCTGTCTACTTGTCGTTTCCCCTCTCCCTACCTCTCTACTGCTTGTCTACTTGTCATTTCCCCTCTCTACTGCTCGTCTACTTGCCATTTCCCCTCTCCCTACCTCTCTACTGCTCGTCTACTTGTCATTTCCCCTCTACCTACCTCTCTACTGCTTGTCTACTTGTCATTTCTTCTCTCCCTACCTCTCTACTGCTCGTCAACTTGCCATTTCCCCTCTCCCTACCTCTCTACTGCTTGTCTACTTGCCATTTCCCCTCTCCCTACCTCTCTCATTTTGTCTACTGCCATTTCCCTCTCCCTACTCTCTACTGTCTACTTGTCATTTCCCCTCTCCCTACCTCTCTACTGCTCGTCTACTTGCCATTTCCCCTCTCTACTGCCTGTCTACTTGTCATTTCCCCTCTCCCTACCTCTCTACTGCTTGTCTACTTGTCATTTCCCCTCTCCCTACCTCTCTACTGCCTGTCTACTTGCCATTTCCCCTCTCTACTGCTCGTCTACTTGTCATTTCCCCTCTCCCTACCTCTCTACTGCCTGTCTACTTGCCATTTCCCCTCTCTACTGCTCGTCTACTTGTCATTTCCCTTCTCCCACCCTCTCTACTGCCTGTCAACTTGTCATTTCCCCTCTCCCTACCTCTCTACTGCTCGTCTACTTGTCATTTCCCCTCTCCCTACCTCCCTACTGCTCGTCTACTTGCCATTTCCCCTCTCCCTACCTCTCCACTGCCTGTCTACTTGTCATTTCCCCTCTCCCTACCTCTCTACTGCTTGTCTACTTGTCATTTCCCCTCTCCCTACCTCTCTACTGCTCGTCTACTTGCCATTTCCCCTCTCCCTACCTCTCTACTGCTCGTCTACTTGTCATTTCCCCTCTACCTACCTCTCTACTGCTTGTCTACTTGTCATTTCTTCTCTCCCTACCTCTCTACTGCTCGTCAACTTGCCATTTCCCCTCTCCCTACCTCTCTACTGCTTGTCTACTTGCCATTTCCCCTCTCCCTACCTCTCTACTGCTTGTCTACTTGCCATTTCCCCTCTCCCTACCTCTCTACTGCTCGTCTACTTGTCATTTCCCCTCTCCCTACCTCTCTACTGCTCGTCTACTTGTCATTTCCCCTCTCCCTACCTCTCTACTGCTCGTCTACTTGCCATTTCCCCTCTCCCTACCTCTCTACTGCTTGTCTACTTGCCATTTCCCCTCTCCCTACCTCTCTACTGCTCGTCTACTTGCCATTTCCCCTCTCTACTGCCTGTCTACTTGTCATTTCCCCTCTCCCTACCTCTCTACTGCTTGTCTACTTGTCATTTCCCCTCTCCCTACCTCTCTACTGCTGTCTACTTGTCATTTCCCCTCTCCCTACCTCTCTACTGCCTGTCTACTTGCCATTTCCCCTCTCCCTACCTCTCTACTTGCCATTTCCCTCTCCCTACCTCTCTACTGCCTGTCTACTTGCCATTTCCCCTCTCCCTACCTCTCTACTGCCTGTCTACTTGCCATTTCCCCTCTCCCTACCTCTCTACTGCCTGTCTACTTGCCATTTCCCCTCTCCCTACCTCTCTACTGCTCGTCTACTTGTCATTTCCCCTCTCCCTACCCGTCTACTTGTCATTTCCCCTCTCTACTGCTGTCTACTTGTCTTTTCCCCTCTCCCTACCTCTCTACTGCTCGTCTACTTGCCATTTCCCCTCACTGCTGTCTACTTGCCATTACCCCTCTCCCTACCTCTCTACTGCTCGTCTACTTGTCTTGCCATTTCCCCTCTCCCTACCTCTCTACTGCCTGTCTACTTGTCATTTCCCCTCTCCCTACCTCTCTACTGCCTGTCTACTTGTCATTTCCCCTCTCCCTACCTCTTTACTGCTCGTCTACTTGCCATTTCCCCTCTCCCTACCTCTCTACTGCCTGTCTACTTGCCATTTCCCCTCTCCCTACCTCTCTACTGCCTGTCTACTTGTCATTTCCCCTCTCCCTACCTCTCTACTGCCTGTCTACTTGTCATTTCCCCTCTCCCTACCTCTCTACTGCTCGTCTACTTGTCATTTCCCCTCTCTACTGCTCATCTACTTGTCATTTCCCCTCTCCCTACCTCTCTACTGCCTGTCTACTTGTCATTTCCCCTCTCCCTACCTCTCTACTGCCTGTCTACTTGTCATTTCCCCTCTCCCTACCTCTCTACTGCTCGTCTACTTGTCATTTCCCTCTCTACTTCGTCCCTTGTCATTTCCCCTCTCCCTACCTCTACTGCCTGTCTACTTGCCATTTCCCCTCTCCCTACCTCTCTACTGCCTGTCTACTTGCCATTTCCCCTCTCCCTACCTCTCTACTGCTCGTCTACTTGTCATTTCCCCTCTCTACTGCTCGTCTACTTGTCATTTCCCCTCTCTACTGCTCGTCTACTTGTCATTTCCCCTCTCCCTACCTCTCTACTGCCTGTCTACTTGTCATTTCCCCTCTCCCTACCTCTTTACTGCTCGTCTACTTGCCATTTCCCTCTCCCTACCTCTCTACTGCCTGTCTACTTGCCATTTCCCTCTCCCTACCTCTCTACTGCCTGTCTACTTGTCATTTCCCTCTCCCTACCTCTCTACTGCCTGTCTACTTGTCATTTCCCTCTCCCTACCTCTCTACTGCTCGTCTACTTGTCATTTCCCCCCTACCTCTACTGCTCATCTACTTGTCATTTCCCCTCTCCCTACCTCTCTACTGCCTGTCTAATTGTCATTTCCCCTCTCCCTACCTCTCTACTGCCTGTCTACTTGTCATTTCCCCTCTCCTACCTCTCTACTGCTCTACTTGTCATTTCCCTCTCTACTGCCTGTCACTTTCATTTCCCTCTCCCTACCTCTCTACTGCCTGTCTACTTGCCATTTCCCCTCTCCCTACCTCTCTACTGCCTGTCTACTTGCCATTTCCCCTCTCCCTACCTCTCTACTGCTCGTCTACTTGTCATTTCCCCTCTCTACTGCTCGTCTACTTGTCATTTCCCCTCTCTACTGCTCGTCTACTTGTCTTTTCCCCTCTCCCTACCTCTCTACTGCTCGTCTACTTGCCATTTCCCCTCTCCACTGCTCGTCTACTTGCCATTACCCCTCTCCCTACCTCTCTACTGCTCGTCTACTTGCCATTTCCCCTCTCCCTACCTCTCTACTGCCTGTCTACTTGTCATTTCCCCTCTCCCTACCTCTCTACTGCCTGTCTACTTGTCATTTCCCCTCTCCCTACCTCTTTACTGCTCGTCTACTTGCCATTTCCCCTCTCCCTACCTCTCTACTGCCTGTCTACTTGCCATTTCCCCTCTCCCTACCTCTCTACTGCCTGTCTACTTGTCATTTCCCCTCTCCCTACCTCTCTACTGCCTGTCTACTTGTCATTTCCCCTCTCCCTACCTCTCTACTGCTCGTCTACTTGTCATTTCCCCTCTCTACTGCTCATCTACTTGTCATTTCCCCTCTCCCTACCTCTCTACTGCCTGTCTACTTGTCATTTCCCCTCTCCCTACCTCTCTACTGCCTGTCTACTTGTCATTTCCCCTCTCCCTACCTCTCTACTGCTCGTCTACTTGTCATTTCCCCTCTCTACTGCTCGTCTACTTGTCATTTCCCCTCTCCCTACCTGTCTACTGCCTGTCTACTTGCCATTTCCCCTCTCCCTACCTCTCTACTGCTCGTCTACTTGTCATTTCCCCTCTCCACTGCCTGTCTACTTGTCATTTCCCCTCTCCCTACCTCTCTACTGCTCGTTTACCTGTCATTTCCCCTCTCCCTACCTCTCTACTGCTCGTCTACTTGCCATTTCCCCTCTCTACTGCTCGTCTACTTGTCATTTCCCCACCCCCTACCTCTCTACTGCTCGTCTACTTGTCATTTCTCCTCTCCCTACCTCTCTACTGCTCGTCTACTTGCCATTCCCCCTCTCCCTACCTCTCTACTGCTCGTCTACTTGTCATTTCCCCTCTCTACTGCTCTTCTACTTGTCATTTCCCCCCCTACCTCTCTACCTCGTCTACTGTCATTTCTCCTCTCCCTACCTCTCTACTGCTGTCTACTTTTCCCCTCTCCCTACCTCTCTACTGCCTCGTCTACTTGTCATTTCCCTCTCTACCTCTCTGCTCGTCTACTTGTCATTTCTCCTCTCCCTACCTCTCTACTGCTTGTTTACTTGTCATTTCCCTCTCCCTACCTCTCTACTGCCTGTCTACTTGCCATTTCCCCTCTCCCTACCTCTCTACTGCTCGTCTACTTGTCATTTCCCCTCTCTACTGCTCGTCTACTTGTCATTTCCCCTCTCCCTACCTCTCTACTGCCTGTCTACTTGCCATTTCCCCTCTCCCTACCTCTCTACTGCCTGTCTACTTGCCATTTCCCCTCTCCCTACCTCTCTACTGCTCGTCTACTTGTCATTTCCCCTCTCTACTGCTCGTCTACTTGTCATTTCCCCTCTCTACTGCTCGTCTACTTGTCTTTTCCCTCTCCCTACCTCTCTACTGCTCGTCTACTTGCCATTTTTCCCTCTCCACTGCTCGTCTACTTGCCATTACCCCTCTCCCTACCTCTCTACTGCTCGTCACTTGCCATTTCCCCTCCCTCCTCTCTACTGCCTGTCTACTTGTCATTTCCCCTCTCCCTACCTCTCTACTGCCTGTCTACTTGTCATTTCCCCTCTCCCTACCTCTTTACTGCTCGTCTACTTGCCATTTCCCCTCTCCCTACCTCTCTACTGCCTGTCTACTTGCCATTTCCCCTCTCCCTACCTCTCTACTGCCTGTCTACTTGTCATTTCCCCTCTCCCTACCTCTCTACTGCCTGTCTACTTGTCATTTCCCCTCTCCCTACCTCTCTACTGCTCGTCTACTTGTCATTTCCCTCTCTACTGCTCATCTACTTGTCATTTCCCTCTCCCTACCTCTCTACTGCCTGTCTACTTGTCATTTCCCCTCTCCCTACCTCTCTACTGCCTGTCTACTTGTCATTTTCCCCTCTCCCTACCTCTCTACTGCCTTGTCATTTCCCCTCTCTACTGCTCGTCTACTTGTCATTTCCCCTCTCCCTACCTGTCTACTGCCTGTCTACTTGCCATTTCCCCTCTCCCTACCTCTCTACTGCTTGTCTACTTGTCATTTCCCCTCTCCACTGCCTGTCTACTTGTCATTTCCCCTCTCCCTACCTCTCTACTGCTCGTTTACTTGTCATTTCCCCTCTCCCTACCTCTCTACTGCTCGTCTACTTGCCATTTCCCCTCTCTACTGCTCGTCTACTTGTCATTTCCCCTCTCCCTACCTCTCTACTGCCTGTCTACTTGTCATTTCTCCTCTCCCTACCTCTCTACTGCTCGTCTACTTGCCATTCCCCCTCTCCCTACCTCTCTACTGCTCGTCTACTTGTCATTTCCCCTCTCTACTGCTCTTCTACTTGTCATTTCCCCACCCCCTACCTCTCTACTGCTCGTCTACTTGTCATTTCTCCTCTCCCTACCTCTCTACTGCTCGTCTACTTGCCATTCCCCCTCTCCCTACCTCTCTACTGCTCGTCTACTTGTCATTTCCCCTCTCTACTGCTCGTCTACTTGTCATTTCTCCTCTCCCTACCTCTCTACTGCTCGTTTACTTGTCATTTCCCCTCTCCCTACCTCTCTACTGCTCGTCTACTTGCCATTTCCTCTCTACTGCTCGTCTACTTGTCATTTCCCCTCTCCCTACCTCTCTACTGCTTGTTTACTTGCCATTCCCCCTCTCCCTACCTCTCTACTGCTCGTCTACTTGTCATTTCCCCTCTCCACTGCCTGTCTACTTGTCATTTCCCCTCTCCCTACCTCTCTACTGCTCGTCTACTTGTCATTTCTCCTCTCCCTACCTCTCTACTGCTCGTCTACTTGTCATTTCCCCTCTCCACTGCCTGTCTACTTGTCATTTCTCCTCTCCCTACCTCTCTACTGCTCGTCTACTTGTCATTTCTCCTCTCCCTACCTCTCTACTGCTCGTTTACTTGTCATTTCCCCTCTCCGTACCTCTCTACTGCTCGTCTACTTGTCATTTCCCCTCTCTACTGCTCGTTTACTTGTCATTTCCCCTCTCTACTGCCTGTCTACTGCTCGTCTACTTGTCATTTCCCCTCTCCCTACCTCTCTACTGCTTGTCTACTTGTCATTTCTCCTCTCCCTACCTCTCTACTGCTCGTCTACTTGTCATTTCTCCTCTTCCTACCTCTCTACTGCTCGTCTACTTGCCATTCCCCCTCTCCCTACCTCTCTACTGCTCGTTTACTTGTCATTTCCCCTCCCTCTCTCTTCCTCCTTCCGTCTTTCTCACCCTCCCCTGCGGTTTTAGCAGTGTTTGTCATATTCCCATGGCTGAGAGGAAAGAGCATGGAACTCTATTCCCTTTACAGTTCACTACATTAGACCAGGGCCACTAGTGCACTACTTTAGACCAGGGCCACTAGTGCACTACTTTAGACCAGGGCCCCTAGTGCACTACATTATTCCAGGGCCCCTAGTGCACTACTTTAGACCAGGGCCCCTAGTGCACTACTTTAGACCAGGGCCACTAGTGCACTACTTTAGACCAGGGCCCCTAGTGCACTACTTTAGACCAGGGCCCCTAGTGCACTACTTTAGACCAGGGCCCCTAGTGCACTACATTAGCCCAGGGCCCCTAGTGCACTACTTTAGACCAGGGCCCCTAGTGCACTACTTTAGACCAGGGCCCCTAGTGCACTACTTTAGACCAGGGCCACTAGTGCACTACTTTAGACCAGGGCCACTAGTGCACTACTTTAGACCAGGGCCCCTAGTGCACTACATTAGACCAGGGCCCCTAGTGCACTACATTAGACCAGGGCCCCTAGTGCACTACATTAGACCAGGGCCCCTAGTGCACTACTTTAGACCAGGGCCCCTAGTGCACTACTTTAGACCAGGGCCCCTAGTGCACTACTTTAGACCAGGGCCCCTAGTGCACTACTTTAGACCCGGGCCCCTATGGTTCTAGTCAAAACTAGTGCACTATAAAAGGGTAGGGTATATTAGGGTGCCATTCGGACGCTGTTCATCATGTCTGTCTGCAGCAGGAGAGTGAGATCACTCCGCGTGCCTAAGACCAATGGCTTCTGAGACGCCAAGACAGAACCAGCCCACCAGCCGAGAGATGGAGATGGAGACAGAGAGTGAGAGAGAAAGATGGAGGGAGGGGGGAGAGAGAGAGGGGGGGGGGGGAGAGGGAGAAAGAGATGGGCACAACAATGGGCCTCTGGATCAAGTCACCTTATCTCTATGCATTCAAATTGCCATCAATAAAATGCAATTATGTTCTTTGTCCGTAGCCTATGCCTGCCCATACCATAACCCCACCGCTACGGGGCACTCTGTTCACAATGTTGACATCAGCAAACCGCTCGCACACACAATGTCATACACGCTGTCTGCCATCTGCCAGGTACAGTTGAAACGGGGATTCATCCGTGAAGAGCAGACTTCTCCAGCGTGTCAGTGGCCATCGAAGGTGCGTTGTTTGCCCACTGAAGTCATTTACGACCTCGAATTGCAGTCATGTCAAGACCATGGTGAGGACGACGAGCATGCAGATGAGCTTCCCAGAGACTGTTTCATGACAGTTTGTGTAGAAATTCAGTAGTTCAAACCCTAAGTTTCATTAGTTGTCTGGGTGGCTGGTCTCAGACCATCCCACAGTTTCATTAGTTGTCTTGGTGGCTGGTCTCAGACCATCCCACAGTTTCATTAGTTGTCTTGGTGGCTGGTCTCAGACCATCCCACAGTTTCATTAGTTGTCTGGGTGGCTGGTCTCAGACCATCCCTCAGTTTCATTAGTTGTCTTGATGGCTGGTCTCAGACCATCCCTCAGTTTCATTAGTTGTCTGGGTGGCTGGTCTCAGACCATCCCTCAGTTTCATTAGTTGTCTTGGTGGCTGGTCTCAGACCATCCCTCAGTTTCATTAGTTGTCTTGGTGGCTGGTCTCAGACCATCCCTCAGTTTCATTAGTTGTCTGGGTGGCTGGTCTCAGACCATCCCTCAGTTTCATTAGTTGTCTTGGTGGCTGGTCTCAGACCATCCCTCAGTTTCATTAGTTGTCTGGGTGGCTGGTCTCAGACCATCCCACAGTTTCATTAGTTGTCTTGGTGGCTGGTCTCAGACCATCCCTCAGTTTCATTAGTTGTCTTGGTGGCTGGTCTCAGACCATCCCACAGTTTCATTAGTTGTCTGGGTGGCTGGTTCCATTAGTTGTCTGGGTGGCTGGTCTCATTAGTTGTCTGGGTGGCTGGTTTCATTAGTTATCTGGGTGGCTGGTCTCATTAGTTGTCTGGGTGGCTGGTCTTAAGACCATCCCGCAGTTTCCTTAGTTGTCTGGGTGGCTGGTTTCATTAGTTGTCTGGTCTTAGACCATTCCTCAGTTTCATTAGTTGTCTTGGTGGCTGGTCTCAGACCATCCCTCAGTTTCATTAGTTGTCTGGGTGGCTGGTCTCAGACCATCCCACAGTTTCATTAGTTGTCTGGGTGGCTGGTCTCAGACCATCCCACAGTTTCATTAGTTGTCTTGGTGGCTGGTCTCAGACCATCCCTCAGTTTCATTAGTTGTCTGGGTGGATGGTCTCAGACCATCCCACAGTTTCATTAGTTGTCTTGGTGGCTGGTCTCAGACCATCCCTCAGTTTCATTAGTTGTCTTGGTGGCTGGTCTCAGACCATCCCTCAGTTTCATTAGTTGTCTTGGTGGCTGGTCTCAGACCATCCCTCAGTTTCATTAGTTGTCTTGGTGGCTGGTCTCAGACCATCCCTCAGTTTCATTAGTTGTCTTGGTGGCTGGTCTCAGACCATCCCTCAGTTTCATTAGTTGTCTTGGTGGCTGGTCTCAGACCACCACTGGCGTGGTTACACATGGTCTGTAGCTGTGAGGCCGGTTGGACGTACTGCCAAATTCTTTAAAACGACGGAGGCAGGTAGAGCAATTAACATTCAATTATCTGGCAACAGTTCTGGTGGACATTCCTGCAGACCGCATACCAATTGCACACTCCCTCAAAACTTGAGACATCTGTGGCATTGTGTTATGTGACAAAACTGCACATGTAAGAGTGGCCTTTTAGTGTCCCCAGAACAAGGTGCTGGTGTGTAATGATCATAGTGTTTAATCAGCTTCTTGATATGCCACACCTGTCAGGTGGATGGATTATCTTGGCAAAGGAGAAATGCTCACTAACAGGGATGCAAACATATTTCTGCACCAAATATGAGGGGAAAAGCTTATTTTAAAAATTTCACCCCTTTTTTCTCCCCAATTTTGTGGTATCAGTCTTGTCTCATCGCTGCAACTCCCATACGGACTCGGGAGAGGCGAAGGCCGAGAGCCTTGCGTCCTCCGAAACACAACCCAACCAAGGCGCACTGTTTCTTGACAGAATGCCCGCTTAACCCGGAAGCCAGCCGCACCAATGTGTCGGAGGAAACACCGTACACCTGGCGAGTCGCTAGTGCGCGATGAGACAAGGATATCCCTGCTGGCCAAACCTTCCCCTAAACCAGACAACGCTGGGCCAATTGTGCGCCGCCCCGTGGGCCTCCCGGCCGGCTGCGACAGAGCCTGGACTCGAACCCAGAATCAAAAGGTCCGCATGTGCTCTCTGTGTGCATCAAAACACTGCCTGTAACCACGTTTTCATCCAGTTTTTATGCGAGTAAAGTCCTAAGGTATTAAAAAAAAGTTGTGATAGAAAATTGTATAATTGCTGACAGAAAAATGTATTACGTGAGAAATTGGCGTTGGAAACACCTTTCATCTGTAAATGTTGATTTAATAACCATGATATTGTTGTAACGCGATGACATGGTGTGTGGTCCTCCCACTGAGACTTGTGAAACCATGCGGTGAATTAGGCTACAGATGAAATAACCTCTGATGAACCTCACAGGGTGGGGAAAGTGAACGGTGGGGATCTTGATGCTCCTTTCCAATTAAAGGGTCTTATTCTGATGACATGATGATTGACACTATTATTCTCTCTGTTATCCATAATAATGTCATCATGAAGACAGCCAACCCGTACTGCATAACCACACTGTATCTTACTACATTTGCACGCACTGTATACAGATTTTTCTATTGTAATATTGACTGTTTGTTTATCCCATGTGACACATGTTGTTTTTGTCACCAGGTCGCAGTTTTATTTTGGCCAGGTCGCAGTTGTACATTTTCCAACAATTGTTTACAGGCAGATTATTTCACTTATAATTCACTGTACCACAATTCCAGTGGGTCAGAAGTTTACATACTGTGCCTTTAAACAACTTGGAAAATTCCAGAAAATTATGTCATGGCTTTAGAAGCTTCTGATAGGCTAATTGACATAATTTGAGTCAATTGGAGGTGTACCTGTGCCTCTTTGCTTGGCATTATGGGAAAATCAAAAGAAATATTGATACTTCCACAAGTCTGGTTCATCATTGAGAGAAATGTCCAAATGCCTGAAGGTACCACGCTCATCTGTACAAACAAGAGTACGCAAGTATAACCACCATGGGACCACACAGCCTTTATACCGCTCAGGAAGGAGACGCGTTCTGTCTCCTAGAGATGAACGTACTTTGGTGCAAAAAGTGCAAATGAATCACAGAACAACAGCAAAGGACCCTGTGAAGATGCTGGAGGAAACAGGTACAAAAGTATCTATATCCACAGTAAAACGAGTCCTATATCAACAAAACCTGAAAGGCCGCTCAGCAAGGAAGAAGCCAATGCTCCAAAACCGCCATAATAAAGTCAGACTACGGTTTGCAACTGCACATGGGGACAAAGATTGTACATTTTGGAGAAATGTCCTCTGGTCTGATGAAACAAAAATAGAACTGTTTGACCATCGTTATGTTTGGAGGAAAAAGGTGGAGGCTTGCAAGCCGAAAAACACCTTCCCAACCGTGAAGCACGGGGGAGGCAGCATCATGTTGTGGGGGTGCTTTCCTGCAGGAGGGACTGGTGCACTTCACAAAACAGATGGCATCATGAGGCGGGACAATTATGTAGATATATTGAAGCAACATCTCAAGACACCAGTTAAAGCTTGGTTGCAAATGGACAATGACCCCAAGCATACTTCCAAAGTTGTGGTAAAATAGCTTAAGGACAACAAAGTCAAGGTATTGGAGTGGCCATCACAAAGCCCTGACCTCAATCCTATAGAACATTTGTGGGCAATACTGAAAAGGCGTGTGCGAGCAAGGAGTTCTACAAACCTGACTCAGATTCACCAGCTCTGTCAGGAGGAATGGGCCAAATTCACTCAACTTATTGTGGGAAGCTTATGGAAGGCTACCAATTTAATTTAGAGGCAATGCTACCAAATACTAATATTCTGACATTTCACATTCTTAACTGACCTAAAACAGGGAATTTTTACTAGGATTAAATGTCAGGAATTGTGAAAAACTTAGTTTAAATTTATTTGGCGAAGGTGTACGTATAGATGTGTGTGTGTGTGTGTGTGTATGTATGTGTGTGTAGAGAGACAGAGAGAGATAGCCCTGTTTAGTGATTTCCCATGACTACAAATCAGACAATATGAAGCGAAACACACAGAGGATGAAAAGGTTTCTTTAAAACAGCTACTCGCTGGGGATAACAGAATAATAACGTCTCCTTTTGATATTGGTTGTGCTTCTCACTGCGACTGGTTCTACTGACAGCGTCTATAAGAAACAGGTGGTGGTGACATGCGGTTGATTAATCTACCATAGTATAGCCTACTTCTCCATATCATAAGTAAGCATTTCACGCTAAGGTCTCTACACCTGTTGTATTCAACATTTCACGGTAAGGTCTCTACACCTGTTGTATTCAACATTTCACGGTAAGGTCTCTACACCTGTTGTATTCAGTGCAGGTGACAAATAACATTTGATGTCTCACCTTTCTCAGCTCTACAGAAAACCAGATGGTGGATCTGATGTTTGGCTGAAAATAGGAATTTAAGGACTGTGCCTTTAAAAGCCACTTTTTGAGTCTGATCAAGAACCCAAGATCCGCCTGAGAACAACTCTAGTCTGGAGTCAAGAAGTCCAAAACAGCTTATAGATTCCAATGAAATAAGTAAAGTGGCGATCTGACCGGCTAGCTATGTAGTCCAGCGCGCGCACACACCCCCGAGATCCCAGAATTCCTACGGTTCTTTTACACGGCCCCCTACTCTCAGTCTGCCCTGATTTGCTGTGGAGTGACCCTTCAATCAGGAGGTGGGAGGGAGCCTGCGGCCCTGTGAGTGTGTGTGTGTGTGTATAAACAGCTATGTGCACTGGGACACCTGTGAAGATGGCTGATGAATGCTTTATTCAACACAGTAAAACCCTGGTTCTCCTGCTACTACTCATGTTATGTCATAAATATATGTAATTTCATTTTATAAATATATGTCATTTCATTTTATAAATATACAGTGGGGCAAAAAAGTATTTAGTTAGCCACCAATTGTCCAAGTTCTCCCACTTAAAAAGATGAGAGAGGCCTGTAATTTTCATCATAGGTACACTTCAACTATGACAGACAAAATGAGAAGAAAAATCACATTGTAGGATTTTTAATGAATTTATTTGCAAATTATGGTGGAAAATAAGTATTTGGACAATAACAATTATACAATTACAGGCCTCATCTTTTTAAGTGGGAGAACTTGCACAATTGGTGGCTGACTAAATACTTTTTTGCCCCACTGTATTTCATTTTATAAATATGTTATTTCATTTTCCGTCACCTGTGACAGAAGAGAATAGAGGAGGAGAAGGGAGGAGAGAGGACAATAGGTTATAGATGTTGAAGTTGTGTGAGATGTGACAGAGGTCCAGACCAGACGCATCACAGGTAGGTAGGTAGGTAGGTAGGTAGGTAGGTAGGTAGGGTGTCTGTCTGTCTGTCTGTCTGTCTGTCTGTGCACTATTTAGGGAATAGTGTGGAGGTGGCCCGACAGGCCTGGACTCCCAAGGGTTAGGTGATAATTGGTCTAGCTGAAGAAGGGTATGAGGGGCAGAGTGGAGAGACGAGGACAGGACACACCGGTAGCATTTGCCGATCAAGAGTACTCAGCATCTCTGAACACAGTGCCGACCGTAATTTGCAAACCAATTATTCATGTAGAGACGGACAAACATTTGGGCAGTCAGAAGCCCACCGGCTGGTAATCCCTAAAACATACTGCGCCAAACAAATGGTGAAGGAACGGCAGACAGTCACGTGGTGTGGTGTGTTTTCTCCTTAATGAGATTAGCCCACTGCACACCAGGGAATCCAGGTCAGATGCAAATGTGCAAGCTCGATGTCTGTGTGCGTGTCTGTGTGCGTGTCTGTGCGCGCGTCTGTCTTGTGCGCGTGTCTGTCTGCGCGTGTGTCTGTCTGCGCGCGTGTCTGTCTGCGCGCGTCTGTCTGTCTGCGCGTGTGTCTGTCTGCGCGCGTGTCTGTCTGCGCGCGTGTCTGTCTGCGCGCGTCTGTCTGCACGCGTCTGTCTGCGCGCGTCTGTCTGCGCGCGTCTGTCTGCGCGCGTCTGTGCGCGTGTCTGTCTGCGCGCGCGTCTGTGCGTGCGTGCGCGCGTCTGTCTGCGCGTGTGTGAGTGCGTGTCTGTGTGTGCGTGTCTGTGCGCGTGTGTGTAAACTAGACATCTGTGTGTGGCAGACATGCTAGGCTGATTAAATTAGAGGTGCCTCAGTCTCGCCCCATATGAAATGAAGCAGAGGCTTTTTTAAAAATATCAAGTCACCCACACCAACCCCCCTCCGCTCCTCACTTCTGTCCTCCTCTGTCTAGCCACATGTCCCCCCCTCCTCTCCCCCTGTCTACTCTCCTCTTCCCCTCCTGCTTTGTAAATTTCTCCCTCTTGCAGGGTAATTCAGCCAGAGACAGTTGTGCTTCACTAACACTGTCAGAGTGCACTGCACCACCCAGACAGTCACAAGACAACCTGTCACAGATAGTCACAAGACAACCTGTCACAGACAGTCACAAGACAACCTGTCACAGACAGTCACGAGACAACCTCACAAGACAACCTGTCACAAGACAAGTCACAAGACAACCTGTCAAGACAACCTGTCACAGACAGTGACAACCTGTCACAAGACAACCTGTCACAGACAGCGACGACACAACCACAGACAGTCACAGCCAGACAACCTGTCACAGACAGTCACAACCTGTCACAGAGACAACCTGTCACAGACAGTCACGAGACAACCTGTCACAGACAGTCACGAGACAACCTGTCACAGACAGTCACGAGACAACCTGTCACAGACAGTCACGAGACAACCTGTCACAGACAGTCACGAGACAACATGTCACAGACAGCCACAAGACAACCTGTCACAGACAGCCACAAGACAACCTGTCACAGACAGCCAACAGGGACTGTATTTACATGACCACCACCCAGACAGTCACAAGACAACCTGTCACAGACAGTCACAAGACAACCTGTCACAGACAGTCACAAGACAACCTGTCACAGACAGTCACAAGACAACCTGTCACAGACAGCGACGACACAACCTGTCACAGACAGCCACGAGACAACCTGTCACAGACAGCCACGAGACAACCTGTCACAGACAGCCACGAGACAACCTGTCACAGACAGCCACGAAACAACCTGTCACAGACACTCACAAGACAACCTGTCACAGACACTCACAAGACAACCAGCCACAAGACAACCTGGCACAGACAGCCACAAGACAACCTGTCACAGACAGCCAACAGGGACTGTGTTTACATGACCACAGCACCAGGCAGCCGCAGCAGCACTACGATCTAGAACACAGAAATGACTAGTGTAAGAAACCACCAATATATTACTCATGTAAAACTATCACATGACGACATGACGTGAAATGTATCGAGCGACAGATACTACATCAATACAAAAACAATACTGTTGTAAAGACAATACATGTGAGTTAACTACATTCTAGATATCTATACTATTGATATCTATACTATTGAAAACACATTTGTTTGTAATGAGTACTGTTTTCATTCTAGCCCAATACCAGTGATGAGGAGGTAGATTAGAAGAATGGTTTCAGGTGTTTGTGTAGAGATGAGACAGTGGTCATTTGTCAGAAAGATCCTGATTGACTGACTTGTTTGGCTATTTGCATAACCGCAGACAGATACAATGTGTGTGTGTGTCGTAGACAAGAGACTGTGTGTACACTCAGGAGATAAAACATGTTAATCTGTCTACTGCAATTCCTTTAACCTTGAGGGCTGAGTGTGTGAGTGTGTGTGTGTGTGTGAGTGTGTGTGAGTGGGTGTGTGTGTGTGTGTGTGTGTGAGTGTGTGAGTGTGAGTGGGTGAGTGTGAGTGGGTGTGAGTGGGTGAGTGTGTGTGTGTGTGTGAGTGGGTGAGTGTGTGTGTGTGTGTGTGAGTGTGAGTGGGTGAGTGTGTGTGTGTGTGAGTGTGAGTGGGTGAGTGTGTGTGTGTGTGTATGTGTGTGAGTGTGTGAGTGTGTGTGAGTATGTGTGTATGTGTGTGAGTGGGTGAGTGTGTGTGTGTGTGTGTGTGTGTGTGTGAGTGGGTGAGTGTGTGTGTGTGTGTGTGTATGTGTGTGAGTGTGTGAGTGTGTGTGAGTATGTGTGTGAGTGGGTGAGTGTGTGTGTGTGTGTGTGTGTGTATGTGTGTATGTGTGTGAGTGTGTGAGTGTGTGTGTGAGTGTGTGTGAGTGTGTGTGAGTGTGTGTGTGTGTGAGTGTGTGTGTGTGTGTGTGTGTGTGTGTGTGTGTGTGAGTGTGTGTGTGAGTGTGTGAGTGTGTGTGTTAAAGAGCGACTGCCCCTAAAAAGCATCTAATCCCTTTGAAAACGGCCCCGTGGCATCGACATGTCATTTACTCTAGTGTCAAAACGCACTACAAAGTGTAAATACGATCATTTTTTTGTCATAAAGTCAGTCTCGTCTAAAAGGGCGTTTGCAACCTCAACTCGCCCACTTCGCTTCCCTTCATTGAATGGGGCTCTGTTGTTTGATTGACCCAAAGTGTTCAAGGAACGGCAGACTGAAGAGCCTCCATTGTGTTACAGTAGATCCACTTCAAATTAATGAAATGTTTAGACTATTGTATGGAGAATTGTACTCATCTAGTTTGCAGTGTGACTCACGAGACTAGGGGCTCCTGAGTCGCGCAGCGGTCTAAGGCACTGCATCTCAGTGTTAGAGGCGTCACTACAGACCCTGGTTCGATTCCAGGCTGTATCACAACAGGCCGTGATTGGGAGTCCCATAGGGCGGCGCACAATTGGCCCAGCGTCGTCCGGGTTAGGGTTTGGCCGGCATTGTAAATAGGAATTTGTTATTTATTTTACCTTTATTTAACAAGGTAGGCCAGTTGAGAACAAGTTCTCATTTGCAACTGCAACCTGGCCATGATAAAGCAAAGCAGTTCGACACATACAAGAACAGAGTTACACATGGAGTAAACAATAAACAAGCCAATAACACAAACAGGTCAATGACACAGTAGAGAAAAGAAAGTCTATATACAGTGTGTGCAAAATGCATGAGGAGGTAGGCAATAAATAGGCCATAGGAGCGAATAATGACAATTTAGCAGATTAACACTGGAGTGATAAATGAGCAGATGATGATGTGCAAGTAGAGATACTGGTGTGCAAAAGAGCAGAAAAGTAAATAAAATTAAAAACAGCATGGGGATGTGGTAGGTAGATTGGGTGGGCTATTTACAGATGGACTATGTACAGCTGCAGCGATCCGTTTGCTGCTCAGATAGCTGATGTTTAAGGTTGATGAGGGAAATAAAAAATCTCCAACTTCAGCGATTTTTGCAATTTGTTCCAGTCACTGGCAGCAGAGAACTGGAAGGAAAGGCGGCCAAATGAGGTGTTTAATATGAGTCTGGAAGGAGAGTTTACAGTCTAGCCAGACACCTAGGTATTTATAGGTATTAACTGACTTGCCTAGTTAAATACATTTTAAATTAATAAAAACTAAAAATATTAGTTACTACTGCCATTACTACTGATGAGCTATCAGCCAAAATGAAAAGACACCGGGATTAGATGGTTCTCCTATAGAATTCTCTGAGCCGGGCGATGCCTCGCTTTCTCCCTCTCGTCAATGACCGTCTAAAACAGCTTCCTCATACTTTACATCAGGCAGCTAATACTTTACTGAAAAAGAAGGATAAAGACGTTTTGCTCCTCCCATAGACATGTCACTTTTAAATGTTTTTAAATGTTGATTATATTAATTCTGCACCTAGAATCTCATCCACACAGACCAACCTGGTTTTGTGCAGGGTCGTCTCTCTCCTGATCATTTACGTAGATATATTGACATTCTTTGTCATACTAGTGATCTTAAGACCCCAAATGTTTTCGCTCTTGATGCTGAAAAAGCATTCGACAGAGTGGAATGGAAGTACTTTACTTCTATTTTGGTCCATTATTTATCTCTTGGATTCAAATTCTTTATAATTCACCAACAGCAGTAGTTAAAACCAACACACAATACTCAACCCACTTCCTGTTGTCTAGAGGGACAAGGCAAGGCTGTCTGACCAGTGCACAACTTTTTGCTTTGGTCATAGAATCCCTTGCCGTTATGATTAGATCCCATGACCAAATTAAAGGAATTCCAATTGGAAAATAATAGCATGTTATATCATTGTATGTCTTGCTCTCTCTCTTCGACTCCTCATACTCAATTCCAGTGCTCCTATCACTGCTTGAAGAGTTTGGTAAACTATCTGGATAAAGTAAATTGGTCCAAGACAGACATTCAGCTTATATTTGTATAAATTGAACTCCATTCTAGTTATTAAACAGGTTCCTTCCTACTTCTCTTCTGGGCAGAGTTAATGTCATCAAAATGCCAATATTACCAACATTTCTTTATTCGTTTCAGAATCTGCCAATTTCACCCCTCTGCATGAAACATGTAGAGCCTCTTCTCATTTATTTGGAATAACGAATAACCCAGAAATCATTTTTAGGTCCTGTATCTTCCATATAAGGTGGGTGGTGTGAATTTACCTAAAACATGACTATTGTGAAGCCCAACAACTCGCCCAAGTTAAACAATGGGTTTCTCCCTCATTAAGTTCTTGGAAAAGGCTAGAATCCTTTGACATTTTACAATACGAGTTGAAATACATGCCCTATTTTTGGCCTGCAAGAGTTATAGAAGATTACGAATAGCCCAGCAATTCTGAATAGTATACAAGTATGAAAAGCAACTAATAAATGACAGGGTAACAATGCCTCTCTCTCCCCTTTTGCTCCTAAATGGGCAAATCTCTGCTTTTCATCCTGTTTTAACGATGATACCATTTAAATCCTGGCACAACAAAGGTTTAAGGGAAATGTACCACATCTTCCAGGATGGAACTTTGTTATTTTCAACAAGTACGTGAACTGTATTCCATCTAAACATTTGTTTTCACATGGTTAGATTGAAACAAGGTTCTCTTGTGAAACACTAATAATCTAAACGTGGTGTCCTAACTGAATAGTAGTGAAAAAAACTGTCAAGTGTATTTCTAAGGTTTATAAATTGCTGTTAGATCATTATTTTTTACATTTTATTTAACCAGGTAAAACCCATTGAGGTTAAAAACCTCTTTTGCGAGGGCGACCTGGCAAGAAGTCAAAACAGGGAAATAGCAGCGTGTCCCCGTTAAATATTACAGAAAAATACAGACACACAAAAGACAACGTGTCACAGGTTACAGATACAATTGAAGATTAGAAACAACGGCAGTTTTCACAAACAGTGTTGTTGATCAGAGTCTTAAAAACAGACAACGACACCAACTCCTCTAACTTGTGAAGCATGTTCCAGGATGAAGGGGTATTATGGGGGAAGGATTGTTTCCCCATCTCAGTTCTAGCCTGAGGACAGCAGTGTCTCTCATATGCCAGTAGACAGATGCTACTGGATTCAAAAGGGAAAAAGATTTACAGGTTGAAATAAGCAGAGAGAATGGTATTGTATATGTTAGAAAGCATACAAATGTTCCTACAAACTCAGACAAACTCTCTCGGTTTAAAACCAGGCACAGAGTGTACTATACACCAGAACAACTTCGCAAATGAAAAAAAAAAAAATGTTTAATTTACATTTTTTATTTAACTAGGCAAGTCAGTTAAGAACAAATTCTTATTTACAATGACGGCCTACCGGGGAACAGTGGGTTAACTGCCTCACACTTAGCTTGTGTCTGTTTGGGAGTAGTGAACTAGATCCATGGAACAAGAATCAGAAAAAAATATATTGATCTGTCTGTTCTCATGGCAAAGACATGTCTATCATTATTCTGGAAATCAGATAGTCCTGCTACTTTAACCCTCTGGATAAATGAAATATTTACACGGAACAAAAATATAAATGCAAAATTTAAAGTGTTTGTCCCATGATTCATGAGCTGAAATAAAAGATCCCAGAAATCTTCCATACGCACAAAAAGCTAATTTCACTCACATTTTGCGCACACGTGTTCACATCCCTGTTAGTGAGCATTTCTCCTTTGCCAAGCTAATCCATCCACCTAACAGGTGTGGCATATCAAGAAGCTGATTAAACGACATGATCATTACACAGGTGTACCTTGTGCCGGGGACACTAAAGGGCCACACTAAAATGTGCAGTTTTGGCACACAACACAATGCCACAGATGTCTTAAGTTTTGAAGGAGCACACAATTTGTATGCTGACTGCAGGAATGTCCACCAGAGCTGTTGCCAGAGAATAAAAGGTTAATTTCTCTACCATAAGCCGCCTCCAACGTTGTTTTAGAAAATTTGTCAGTACGTCCAACCGGCCTCACAAATGCAGACCACGTGTATAGCATTGTATGAGCGAGCCGTTTGGTGATGTCAACGTTGTGAACAGAGTGCCCCATGATGGCGGTGGGGTTAATGGTATGAGCAGGCATAAGCTACGGACATCGAACACAATTGCATTTTATCCTGCAATTTACCACATGGCTGTCTATTGTATCACCCTGTCACAGACCCCCCCCAGTCAAGACCACCTCATAAGATGAGGAAGAACATTGTTTATGAGGATTGCCTGCTGCAGTTGGTTGAGAAATGTCATTTTTTCAGCCAAACATGCAACATAGAGAGAAGACCACCTCAGCATCACGTAGACATGCCCTCCCTGTGAGCATCCCTATCAATCAGAGATGGGCAGCTCCAGTCCTCGGGGGCCAGAGTGGTGTCACACTTTGATCACATCCCAACTGAATTCTAAACTGAAGATCATGATTAGTTGATTACTGGAGTCAGATGTGATAGCTGGGGCAAAACCATTTAGAGTTTTGTCCCCATTCACCTTCATAATCTAGCCTGGAAGAACCTAGCCTGATCCCTGTGTTCTCCATTCTATTACACGTTACGTTTTATGATATTTGAAGTGAAATAGTAAGGTGAACACAGCGATCAGGTTGGTTTCACCAGGCTAATCATAACCACCATTGATAATGTAATCAGTCTGTGTGTGTGTGTGTGTGTGTGTGACCAAGCAGTACCTTTGATGAGGGGCCAGGAGCTGATCTATGCTGCTATTCTCATCAATGGGGCTCTGGCAAAGACCTCACCTCCAGCCTCACCTCTTGTCTGCTCACCCACGGTTGATGATGGGGAGACCAGGTTTAGGCTGAGCTTTTAAAACTTCAACATAGTGTATGTATTTTTATATTACCTATCCTAACTGCTATTGGTAATAGAACAGTGACTGTGTATGTGTTCTCAGATGCATCTATTGAGCCAACACATGGAGACTTGCAAGATGATGTGATGAAGTCCAGACTGACAGACAGGCTTGATACTGATGTCTCTGAATGGAGAGAGACCTGGCACTCTGACAGACAGGCAAGATACTGATGTCTCTGAATGGAGAGAGACCTGGTACTCTGACAGACAGGCTTGATACTGATGTCTCTGAATGGAGAGAGGCCTGGCACTCTGACAGACAGGCTTGATACTGATGTCTCTGAATGGAGAGAGACCTGGCACTCTGACAGACAGGCTTGATACTGATGTCTCTGAATGGAGAGAGACCTGGCACTCTGACAGACAGGCTTGATACTGATGTCTCTGAATGGAGAGAGACCTGGCACTCTGACAGACAGGCTTGATACTGATGTCTCTGAATGGAGAGATGCCTGGCACTCTGACAGACAGGCTTGATACTGATGTCTCTGAATGGAGAGAGACCTGGCACTCTGACAGACAGGCTTGATACTGATGTCTCTGAATGGAGAGAGACCTGGCACTAGGTATTACAATTCTATTAGACAACTTTTACATGGATTGTCTTTTTGTATTATTGAATTGAATGTTATCAGTCAAAATGAGGAGGGATAGTTGATGTTTAAAGGAAGGTATCAACTCTGACATGTTACCATGGTAGCCCCATTATCACCAGACAGGAAGGTATCAACACTCTGACATGTAAACATGGTAGCCCCATTACCACCAGACAGGAAGGTATGACGACTCTGACATGTTACCATGGTAGCCCCATTACCACCAGACAGGAAGGTATCAACACTGACATGTTACCATGGTAGCCCCATTATCACCAGACAGGAAGGTATCAACACTGACATGTTACCATGGTAGCCCCATTATCACCAGACAGGAAGGTATCAACACTGACATGTTACCATGGTAGCCCCATTATCACCAGACAGGAAGGTATCAACACTGACATGTTACCATGGTAGCCCCATTATCACCAGACAGGAAGGTATGACGACTCTGACATGTTACCATGGTAGCCCCATTACCATGGTAGCCCCATTATCACCAGACAGGAAGGTATCAACACTGACATGTTACCATGGTAGCCCCATTATCACCAGACAGGAAGGTATCAACACTGACATGTTACCATGGTAGCCCCATTACCACCAGACAGGAAGGTATCAACACTGACATGTTACCATGGTAGCCCCATTATCACCAGACAGGAAGGTATGACGACTCTGACATGTTACCATGGTAGCCCCATTACCACCAGACAGGAAGGTATCAACACTGACATGTTACCATGGTAGCCCCATTACCACCAGACAGGAAGGTATCAACACTGACATGTTACCATGGTAGCCCCATTACCACCAGACAGGAAGGTATCAACACTGACATGTTACCATGGTAGCCCCATTACCACCAGACAGGAAGGTATCAACACTGACATGTTACCATGGTAGCCCCATTACCACCAGACAGGAAGGTATCAACACTGACATGTTACCATGGTAGCCCCATTACCACCAGACAGGAAGGTATGATGACTCTGACATGTTACCATGGTAGCCCCATTATCAACACACAGGAAGTTATGACCACTGACATGTTTGATAAGGTATCTCCATTATCACCACACAGGAAGGGATGACCACTGACATGTTTGATAAGGTATCCCCATTATCACCACACAGGAAGTTATGACCACTGACATGTTTGATAAGGTATCTCCATTATCACCACACAGGAAGGGATGACCACTGACATGTTTGATAAGGTATCTCCATTATCACCACACAGGATGGTATGACCACTGACATGTTTGATAAGGTATCCCCATTATCACCACACAGGAAGGGATGACCACTGACATGTTTGATAAGGTATCCCCATTATCACCACACAGGAAGGGATGACCACTGACATGTTTGATAAGGTATCCCCATTATCACCACACAGGAAGGGATGACCACTGACATGTTTGATAAGGTATCCCCATTATCACCACACAGGAAGGGATGACCACTGACATGTTTGATAAGGTATCCCCATTACCACCAGACAGGAAGGTATCAACACTGACATGTTACCATGGTAGCCCCATTACCACCAGACAGGAAGGTATCAACACTGACATGTTACCATGGTAGCCCCATTACCACCAGACAGGAAGGTATCAACACTGACATGTTACCATGGTAGCCCCATTACCACCAGACAGGAAGGTATGACGACTCTGACATGTTACCATGGTAGCCCCATTATCAACACACAGGAAGTTATGACCACTGACATGTTTGATAAGGTATCTCCATTATCACCACACAGGAAGGGATGACCACTGACATGTTTGATAAGGTATCTCCATTATCACCACACAGGATGGTATGACCACTGACATGTTTGATAAGGTATCCCCATTATCACCACACAGCAAGGGATGACCACTGACATGTTTGATAAGGTATCTCCATTATCACCACACAGGAAGGGATGACCACTGACATGTTTGATAAGGTATCCCCATTATCACCACACAGGAAGGGATGACCACTGACATGTTTGATAAGGTATCCCCATTACCACCAGACAGGAAGGTATCAACACTGACATGTTACCATGGTAGCCCCATTACCACCAGACAGGAAGGTATCAACACTGACATGTTACCATGGTAGCCCCATTACCACCAGACAGGAAGGTATGACGACTCTGACATGTTACCATGGTAGCCCCATTATCAACACACAGGAAGTTATGACCACTGACATGTATGATAAGGTATCTCCATTATCACCACACAGGATGGTATGACCACTGACATGTTTGATAAGGTATCCCCATTATCACCACACAGGAAGGTATGACGACTCTGACATGTTACCATGGTATCCCCATTATCACCACACAGGAAGGTATGACGACTCTGACATGTTACCATGGTATCCCCATTATCACCACAGTATCCGTATCGGCTGGGAATGACAATGAAAGGTGCACATTGTTAATATTAGCAGAACACTTCTTCAATGGTATTATGTAAAGGGCTGTTTATTCTACATGGACCTTCATTAAAACACTTAGTTTAGAATATCTACATAAATTCAGTAACTGCATTCTTCTCATTTTACTCTGTAAGTTACTGACCAATTCAAAACTTCCTCCGGCATCTCACCATACATCCGCCTGTAGTTATTGAACTCAACCTGCAGGAGGTTTGTTTGTTGTGATTGCGTGGGGAGGGGGGGGACAGCTGCAGACAAGGTTCTGACAGATGAGTGTGTTTCGGTGGTGGCAAGGACATACCCAAGAAACACCCACATCAAACCACACCCACAAGCCAACTCATGCTTGGCTTCTGTCATGGCTGCCAGCATTTTAAGGAGCAAACCAAAAAACGAGGCCAAATCAGCGGGTGCAATTTCCTTTTAAAACTGGTTTTAGCACTCAGCGTTTGACACAGGGTCAGGGGATTTGTATTTATTGAGACAGATATACAGGGGAGGGAGGAGAGTCAGACAGATATACAGGGGAGACAGTAGGGAGGAGAGTCAGACAGATATACAGGGGAGACAGTAGGGAGGAGAGTCAGACAGATATACAGGGGAGACCGTAGGGAGGAGAGTCAGACAGATATACAGGGGAGACCGTAGGGAGGAGAGTCAGACAGATATACAGGGGAGACCGTAGGGAGGAGAGTCAGACAGATATACAGGGGAGACAGTAGGGAGGAGAGTCAGACAGATATACAGGGGAGACCGTAGGGAGGAGAGTCAGACAGATATACAGGGGAGACAGTAGGGAGGAGAGTCAGACAGATATACAGGGGAGACAGTAGGGAGGAGAGTCAGACAGATATACAGGGGAGACAGTAGGGAGGAGAGTCAGACAGATATACAGGGGAGACCGTAGGGAGGAGAGTCAGACAGATATACAGGGGAGACAGTAGGGAGGAGAGTCAGACATATATACAGGGGAGACAGTAGGGAGGAGAGTCAGACAGATATACAGGGGAGACCGTAGGGAGGAGAGTCAGACAGATATACAGGGGAGACAGAGCAGGGAGGAGAGTCAGACAGATATACAGGGGAGACAGTAGGGAGGAGAGTCAGACAGATATACAGGGGAGACAGTAGGGAGGAGAGTCAGACAGATATACAGGGGAGACAGTAGGGAGGAGAGTCAGACAGATATACAGGGGAGACAGTAGGGAGGAGAGTCAGACAGATATACAGGGGAGACAGTAGGGAGGAGAGTCAGACAGATATACAGGGGAGACAGAGCAGGGAGGAGAGTCAGACAGATATACAGGGGAGACAGTAGGGAGGAGAGTCAGACAGATATACAGGGGAGACAGTAGGGAGGAGAGTCAGACAGATATACAGGGAGACAGTAGGGAGGAGAGTCAGACAGATATACAGGGAGACAGTAGGGAGGAGAGTCAGACAGATATACAGGGAGACAGTAGGGAGGAGAGTCAGACAGATATACAGGGGAGACAGAGCAGGGAGGAGAGTCAGACAGATATACAGGGGAGACAGTAGGGAGGAGAGTCAGACAGATATACAGGGGAGACAGTAGGGAGGAGAGTCAGACAGATATACAGGGGAGACAGTAGGGAGGAGAGTCAGACAGATATACAGGGGAGACAGTAGGGAGGAGAGTCAGACAGATATACAGGGGAGACAGTAGGGAGGAGAGTCAGACAGATATACAGGGGAGACAGAGCAGGGAGGAGAGTCAGACAGATATACAGGGGAGACAGTAGGGAGGAGAGTCAGACAGATATACAGGGGAGACAGTAGGGAGGAGAGTCAGACAGATATACAGGGGAGACAGTAGGGAGGAGAGTCAGACAGATATACAGGGGAGACAGTAGGGAGGAGAGTCAGCAAGGAAATGAGAGCCTGGATTGGGACGTGAACCCCGGTCTCCGGTGGAGGACAGTGTATGTGAACTAGTTGTGTCAGTGTTACCCACCCACACTCAGGCACGAGTGACTGTCTGTTCTGTTCGAGTGTGACACTCTACAGTTAACTGTCAACATAAAGGAAACACCTAAATGAAGTGTCTTAATCGGGCGTTGGGCCGCCACCAGTCAGAACAGCTGCAATAGATTCTACAAGTGTCTGGAACTCACACCATCTTCCATGAGAAACTCCATCATTTGGTAGTTACCTGTACGTCCTGCTGGGTTTTGTGTGTGTGTGTGTCTGTGCACATCCTGTTGTCTGTGTGTGTATGTGCGCATCCTGTTGTGTGTGTGTGTGTGTGTGTGTGTCTGTATGTGCGCATCCTGTTGTGTGTGTGTGTCTGTATGTGTGCATCCTGTTGTCTGTGTATGTGCTGTGTCTGGGTTTGTGTGTGTTGTGTCTGACACTACCTACTAATTTGCAGAGCTGATGATCAACTGTTAATACCAACACAATGTCAATACAGAGCTGGTTACCGTGGCTACAGAACAATGTCGTATGGGTCAGGGGTTAATGGGTCAGGGGTGACAGCCAGACAGAGACAGGAGAGCGCATATCTGTCTCTGTGTCTCTCTGTGTGTGTGTGTGTGTGTGTGTTAGGTCAGGTCATATCTGTGCTGCTGGGGGGGGAGGGGGGACAGACGGACGGCAGGGCGGACGACACAGCGTTGTCACGGCAACAGGCAGACAGCACACAGAACAGATGTGCCTGTCTGATGTGGAGGTTAAGAGACCAGACCACAACAAAATGACCAAGTAGAAGAGCTGTCTGCTAGTACTTTTGTGTACCATGTACTCTCATACAAAGGATAAATACATACAAAGTCATACAGATACGTATTAACAACATTTGAAAACAACAAATCATCATATCTGAATGTGTGGATTTTACCATCTCTAGTGACTATTCCTGTGTGTGTGTGTGTGTGTGTGAGTTCTGTTTCTGACAATGCTCTCTCAGAGGCTGCAGGCTTAGTGAAGAGACATGAAAATCTGTCTAAAGCAGGAGAGCTGGCATGAACAAACAAGCAGCTTAACATATTGTCTCGGGTTGGAAGGTGGTTCTGACTGATTTGGACTGGGTTACTCTCCCACACTATGCAAAACCCAGAATCCATTCCAAATTAGTCAGAACCACCTTCCCTAGCAAAGAACTGTATAAAAAAATTAAAAAAATAAAAAAAAAATATCTAGTTAACAGAAGAAAGGAAGACAAAATAAGGACAGAAGAAAAAGGAAAAGAAAAAGGACAACAAAGTGAAACCTCTAAAGAAACAAGAGACCATAATACAAGAAACAGCACTATAGAGAGATAGAAGAAATACACAACATTACTTTATAAGGACTGAATTCTAACATAATTCTGCCAAGCTTGATACAGCTTCAACTAGCACCGACGTGTCAAGTGAGAGGTGTCAAAGCCCATTAGCCCAACAATGGCAGGAGAGTCACACAGTCTACCCCAACCAAATGGAGAGGCCTTAGAAGCTCCCTCCTGCTGTTCAGAGGTAATTAAAATACAGTACCCTGTGCATGTAAAGAATAATAAGGCAAGAAAAGATTACAAAATGAAACTCCTTATGGAAAATCAAGAGAGACTTTTTGCTGACTATTACAAAAATGGGAACATCAGCAACCTTATCTTCCACACAAACCATCCCCTGGCATGGCACAGTGCTATATTAGCACACTACCCCCTTGTTACGAGAGCGGGATTAACGAGGGGTGGAAACTCAGAATACTTGATAACGAGGACTCTGAGTCAAGTAATATAAATATCTATAAGTCCGGAACAGTAATGGCACAGGGTAATCACAAACAGTTTCAGCTGGACTTTCACCTAATCAAAGAATTAGCCCAGCAGGAGAAGCTCTCCCTTGATAAAGATACCCCCACACCGAGCGGGTCAGACCAGACCTCTTCATTATGTAACCCCACAGACGAGCAACCCCCAGCAGAGAGTCAACCTCCCAGCACAGATTACCACTCCCTCATTGAAATGAAGGACAAATTCACCCAGCTGGAGATAAGGCAGGTGGAGCTGGAACAGCAGGTGATTACACTTCAGTCAGCACAGACCCAGACAACAGTCCAGCACAACAACAGCCCCTTAACCAGACCCGGAGAGCTGGAGGTGGACAGAGACATATCTGCACTTTGGACAGTGGTGAGACAAATACAACAGGAGAAAGAGGAGCAGAACAGAGCACTAGAGGAGAGTGTCAGACTGCTGGTGGAGGAGAGGTTGAGGGGGATGGAGGAGAGGTTGAGGGGGATGGAGGAGAGGGGGTGAGGGGGGGGGGGTGGAGGAGAGGTTGAGGGGGACGGCGTGCGACAGAGAACAACCCACTAGAGAGGTGGCCACCCCCACAGAGAAGCCAGCAGAACAGCCCACCTCAGCACCCAACAAAAGTCTCGACACCACAGCAGAACAGTCCACACCAGACCCTGACCATAGAGTCGACATCACAGCAGAACAGACAAATGAAGAACCCCAAGCCCAGCGGCTCTCACCCCTCTGAGCACCCCCTGTCAGCCTGCCTGATAGCCCTTCTGACAACCCCCCACACCCACTGAGGACAAACACAAGACACAGATTGTACTACTTATGGACTCAAATGGAAAATATATAGAAGAAAAAAACCTTTTTCCCAAACACAGTGTGTCTAAACTCTGGTGTCCAAACACCCAGCGCGCCCTAGACCTTCTGTCTGAGGCTAAACTAGGGTCACCCAGCCACATAATAATACACACAGGCACAAACGACCTGAGAGCACAGCAAGAAAGAGTGGCCACAGCACTGAAGGGAGTGATTGAAAAGGCTTCTTCTACTTTCCCCAACGCACAAGTGGTTATCTCCACCCTGCTACCACGAAAAGACTTCCACCCTGCCACAATACAGCGGGTAAATGCAAGTATTTCCCGTGACTGTGCCTCAAAACCAAATGTTTTCCTGGCCCACCACTCCACCCTGGACTTGAACAGCCTCTATGACCAGGTCCACCTCTACAAGGCAGCAGTGCCCACCTTTGCCCGAACTCTAAAGGACATCGCTCTCAAACGTATCCCCAACACTTCACACAGGAGCAACAGATCAATAGACACCCCACCCAGACCGGCGAGACAACCTCCCAGACCTGCAGGACCCCCCCTGGACCTACACATAGAGGACCCACGCCAAGAGGAATTACATCCAGACCACCGCACACCCAGACACATCCACACCCCCACCCCAACCAATCAACACCCCCCACGTCAACCATGCCCACACCCCATTTAGGCCCCCTCAGATCAGACCTATGCCACTCCTGCCCACCCCATGCACCCCACCCCGCAAAGAGGGCCTCAACATGGAAGCCACACATACGCCCAGGTAGTGAGCGGGCAAACAGTCCCAACCCCCACTCTCACACTCGCCCAAGCCAATGGCATGTACCAGATGCTCAGCAGGCTCTGCTCACACTTACTGGCCTGAGGCCAAACCACGACCAACAACATTGGACACTCTATGGAACAAAAGCATTCACTATATCATCCTGGAATATCCAAGGCCTGAGGTCATCTGCCTTTGGCCTGAAGAGCAGAAACCCGGACTTCACCAAAGAAATCGGTAACACAGACATTGTCATCCTGCAAGAAACCTGGTATAGAGGAGACAGACCCACTGGTTGCCCTCTAGGTTACAGAGAGCTGGTAGTCCCATCCACCAAACTACCAGGTGTGAAACAGGGAAGGGACTCAGGGGGTATGCTAATTTGGTATAGAGCAGACCTAACTCACTCCATTAAATTAATCAAAACAGGAACATTCTACATTTGGCTAGAAATTCAAAAGGAAATGATCCTAACAGAGAAAAATGTCCTCCTGTGTGCTACCTATATCCCCCCACTAGAATCCCCATATTTTAATGAAGACAGCTTCTCCATCCTGGAGGGAGAAATCAATCATTTCCAGGCCCAGGGACATGTACTAGTCTGTGGCGACCTAAATGCCAGAACCGGACAAGAACCTGACACCCTCAGCACACAGAGGGACAAACATCTGCCTGGAGGTGACAGCATCCCCTCCCACATATGCCCCCCTAGGCACAACTATGACAACATAACCAACAAAAACGGGTCACAACTCCTGCAGCTCTGTCGCACGCTGGGTATGTACATAGTCAACGGTAGGCTTCGAGGGGACTCCTATGGTAGGTACACCTATAGCTCATCTCTTGGCAGTAGTACTGTAGACTACTTTATCACTGACCTCAACCCAGAATCTCTCAGAGCGTTCACAGTCAGCCCACTGACACCCCTATCAGACCACAGCAAAATCACAGTCTACTTAAACAGAGCAATACTCAATCATGAGGCATCAAAGCCAAAGGAACTGAGTAACATTAAGAAATGCTATAGATGGAAGGAATCCAGTTTGGAAACCTACCAAAAACAATTAGGCAACAACAAATTCAATCCCTTTTAGACAATTTCCTGGGTAAAACGTTCCACTGTAATAGTGAAGGTGTAAACCTGGCAGTAGAAAATCTTAACAGTATATTTGACCTCTCAGCTTCCCTATCAAATCTAAAAATCTCAAATAGAAAACCGAAGAAAATTAACAATAATGACAAATGGTTTGATGAAGAATGCAAAAATCTAAGAAAGAAATTGAGAAACCTGTCCAACCAAAAACATAGAGACCCGGAAAACCTGAGTCTACGCCTTCACTATGGTGAATCACTAAAACAATACAGAAATACACTACGGAAAAAGAAGGAACAGCATGTCAGAAATCAGCTCAATGCAATTGAAGAATCCATAGACTCTAAACACTTCTGGGAAAATTGGAAAACACTAAACAAACAACAACACGAAGAATTATCTATCCAAAATGGAGATGTATGGGTAAACCACTTCTCCAATCTTTTTGGTTCTATAACAAAGAACAAAGAGCAAAAACATATACATGATCAAATACAGATCTTAGAATCAACTATTAAAGACTACCAGAACCCACTGGATTCTCCAATTACATTGAATGAGTTACAGGACAAAATAAAAACCCTTCAACCCAAAAAGGCCTGTGGTGTCGATGGTATCCTCAATGAAATGATCAAATATACAGACAACAAATTCCAATTGGCTATACTAAAACTCTTTAACATCATACTTAGCTCTGGCATCTTCCCCAATATTTGGAACCAAGGACTGATCACCCCAATCCACAAAAGTGGAGACAAATTTGACCCCAATAACTACCGTGGAATATGTGTCAACAGTAACCTTGGGAAAATCCTCTGCATTATTATTAACAGCAGACTCGTACATTTCCTCAATGAAAACAATGTACTGAGCAAATGTCAAATTGGCTTTTACCAAATTACCGTACAACAGACCATGTATTCACCCTGCACACCCTAATTGACAACCAAACAAACCAAAACAAAGGCAAAGTCTTCTCATGCTTTGTTGATTTCAAAAAAAGCCTTCGACTCAATCTGGCATGAGGGTCTGCTATACAAACTGATGGAAAGTGGTGTTGGGGGTAAAACATACGACATTATAAAATCCATGTACACAAACAACAAGTGTGCGGTTAAAATTGGCAAAAAACACACACATTTCTTCACACAGGGTCGTGGGGTTAGACAGGGATGCAGCTTAAGCCCCACCCTCTTCAACATATATATCAACGAATTGGCGCGGGCACTAGAAAAGTCTGCAGCACCCGGCCTCCCCCTGCTAGAATCCGAAGTCAAATGTCTGCTGTTTGCTGATGATCTGGTGCTTCTGTCACCAACCAAGGAGGGCCTACAGCAGCACCTAGATCTTATGCACAGATTCTGTCAGACCTGGGCCCTGACAGTAAATCTCAGTAAGACCAAAATAATGGTGTTCCAAAAAGGTCCAGTCACCAGGACCACAAATACAAATTCCATCTAGACACTGTTGCCCTAGAGCACACAAAAAACTATACATACCTTGGCCTAAACATCAGTGCCACAGGTAACTTCCACAAAGCTGTGAACGATCTGAGAGACAAGGCAAGAAGGGCATTCTATGCCATCAAAAGAAACATAAATTTCAACATACCAATTAGGATTTGGCTAAAAATACTTGAATCAGTCATAGAGCCCATTGCCCTTTATGGTTGTGAGGTCTGGGGTCCGCTCACCAACCAAGACTTCACAAAATGGGACAAACACCAAATTGAGACTCTGCACGCAGAATTCTGCAAAAATATCCTCCGTGTACAACGTAAAACACCAAATAATGCATGCAGAGCAGAATTAGGCCGATACCCACTAATTATCAAAATCCAGAAAAGAGCCATTAAATTCTACAACCACCTAAAAGGAAGCGATTCACAAACCTTCCATAACAAAGCCATCACCTACAGAGAGATGAACCTGGAGAAGAGTCCCTAAGCAAGCTGGTCCTGGGGCTCTGTTCACAAACACAAACACACCCTACAGAGCCCCAGGACAACAGCACAATTAGACCCAACCAAATCATGAGAAAACAAAAAGATAATTACTTAACACATTGGAAAGAATTAACCAAAAAACAGAGCAAACTAGAATGCTATTTGGCCCTAAACAGAGTACACAGCGGCAGAATACCTGACCACTGTGACTGACCCAAAATTAAGAAAAGCTTTGACTATGTACAGACTCAGTGAGCATAGCCTTGCTATTGAGAAAGGCCGCCGTAGGCAGACATGGCTCTCAAGAGAAGACAGGCTATGTGCTCACTGCCCACAAAATGAGGTGGAAACTGAGCTGCACTTCCTAACCTCCTGCCCAATGTATGACCATATTAGAGATACATATTTCCCCAGATCACACAGATCCACAAAGAATTCGAAAACAAATCCAATTTTGAAAACTCCCATATCTACTGGGTGAAATTCCACAGTGTGCCATCACAGCAGCAAGATTTGTGACCTGTTGCCACGAGAAAAGGGCAACCAGTGAAGAACAAACACCATTGTAAATACAACCCATATTTATGCTTATTTATTTTATCTTGTGTCCTTTAACTATTTGTACATTGTATATATATATATAATATGACATTTGTAATGTCTTTACTGTTTTGAAACTTCTGTATGTGTAATGTTTACTGTTCATTTTTGTTGTTTTTCACCTTGTATATTCACTTTGTATGTTGTCTACCTCACTTGCTTTGGCAATGTTAACACATGTTTCCCATGCCAATAAAGCCCTTGAATTGAATTGAATTGAAATTGAGAGACAGCGAGAGACAGCGAGAGAGAGAGACAGCGAGAGAGAGAGACAGCGAGAGACAGCGAGAGAGAGAGACAGCGAGAGACAGCGAGAGAGAGAGACAGCGAGAGAGAGAGACAGCGAGAGACAGAGAGAGAGAGACAGCGAGAGAGAGAGACAGCGAGAGAGAGACAGCGAGAGAGAGACAGCGAGAGAGAGAGACAGCGAGAGAGAGAGACAGCGAGAGCGAGAGACGGTGAGAGAGAGCGAGAGACGGTGAGAGAGAGCGAGAGACGGTGAGAGAGAGCGAGAGACGGTGAGAGAGAGCGAGAGACGGTGAGAGAGAGCGAGAGACGGTGAGAGAGAGTGAGAGACGGTGAGAGAGAGCGAGAGAGAGAGCGAGAGAGATTTATCTACTTCACTTGCTTTTGCAATGTTAACATACGTTTCCCATGCCAATAAAGCCCCTTGAATTGAATTGATAGCGAGAGATACACGCAGAACAGAGCAGTCTGTCTGGCGCTGAAACAGCGGTCTTTTGAGAGCCTCTAAATAGGTCATTCTCTGACCTGCATTATGGAACATAGAGGGAAGCATTTCATAACCACATTGCTCTGTACATCTCCCCCAGCCCTCTCCTGTTTCCCCCTACTGTTATGACCATATGAACTGGAACAGATTCAAGGGGAGGGGGAGGTGTGTGTTTGTTTGTTTGTTTGTAGGGGCGGCAAGGGGGTCTACAGCATGTCCCCCCCCCCTTTCTGAAAACAGGGACCTTGTTATTCCAAAGGTAAACAAAACACTTCCTGTCTGGGTAATAAGTAATCAGTTACAGGGAGAAGAGGAGAGCACATCAGGGAGGGTCAGCAGTTTTATCTGAGCCCCTCACGTAATCACAAACTGGCTCCACACGAGAAAGTGTTCAGCTCCGCGAGTCTTATTCCAACCACACCAACTCCTTCTCGCATACTCAAATCAAATCATCATCATACAGTATAGACTAGATGAAAGATAAAAGTCTAGAACTGTTTCTGTTTCTCTTGGGGAGAGAAGTGGAAATAACTACAGTCAAACACCTCTATGTCTTTCTGACCAACTCCAAAGGTCTTCAAAGGGTACACGAGTCATGACATGTCTGTCTAACACAACTAAGGACCCCAAACAGATAGACAGGCAGAGCAGCAGAACACAGGCCGTTAAATGAACTGAAGTGATCTGTATAGAGCAGTCTTCTCAGTACTCAGAGTTCTCTGGAGGCTCAATTAGGGCTCAGCCCATGTAATCACAGGAGCTTTCATATGTCCACTGACGTTTCGGCTTTGACTTCATTAAAGGCTCGGGACGTGCAGGGTGTGTAGGGGGTAAGTGTGTGTGTGTGAGTGAGTGAGAGAGAAAGAGAGAGAGAGCGAGCGAGTGTGTGAGAGAGCGTGTGCATGTGTTTTGGCTAACAGACTCAAGTTCAGTGGTCAGATAAGTAGCACTTACTGTTTAAAATAAAAAAAATAAAAAATTCCACCTTTATTTAACCAGGTAGGCTAGTTGAGAACAAGTTCTCATTTACAACTGCGACCAGGCCAAGATAAAGCATAGCAGTGTGAACAGACAACAACAGAGTTACACATGGAGTAAACAATTAACAAGTCAATAACACAGTATAATTTTTTTTAAGAGTCTATATACATTGTGTGCAAAAGGCATGAGGAGGTAGGCGAATAATTACAATTTAGCAGATTAACACTGGAGTGATAAATGATCAGATGGTCATGTGCAAGTAGAGATACTGTTTGTTGAGACCCATGCTGTTATGAGGGGCTCCTATGTGGCATATACTATTACAGCAGCATCAGTTAGCTAGCCTAGTGGTAACCTAACAGTAGCTAGCCTAGTGGTAACCTAACAGTAGCTAGCCTAGTGGTAACCTAACAGTAGCTAGCCTAGCGGTAACCTAACAGTAGCTAGCCTAGCGGTAACCTAACAGTAGCTAGCCTAGTGGTAACCTAACAGTAGCTAGCCTAGCGGTAACCTAACAGTAGCTAGCCTAGCAGTGACCTAACAGTAGCTAGCCTAGTGGTAACCTAACAGTAGCTAGCCTAGTGGTAACCTAACAGTAGCTAGCCTAGTGGTAACCTAATAGTAGCTAGCCTAGCGGTAACCTAACATTAGCTAGCCTAGCGGTAACCTAACAGTAGCTAGCCTAGTGGTAACCTAACATTAGCTAGCCTAGCGGTAACCTAAGAGTAGCTAGCCTAGCGGTGACCTAACAGTAGCTAGCCTAGCGGTAACCTAACAGTAGCTAGCCTAGTGGTAACCTAACAGTAGCTAGCCTAGTGGTAACCTAACATTAGCTAGCCTAGCGGTGACCTAAGAGTAGCTAGCCTAGCGGTGACCTAACAGTAGCTAGCCTAGCGGTAACCTAACAGTAGCTAGCCTAGCGGTAACCTAACAGTAGCTAGCCTAGTGGTAACCTAACAGTAGCTAGCCTAGCGGTGACCTAACAGTAGCTAGCCTAGCGGTGACCTAACAGTAGCTAGCCTAGTGGTAACCTAACAGTAGTTCAGTCTAGCAGTAACCTAAGAGTAGTTCAGTCTAGCAGTAACCTAACAGTAGTTCAGTCTAGCAGTAACCTAAACATAGTGCAGTCTAGCAGTAACCTAAACATAGTGCAGTCTAGCAGTAACCTAACAGTAGTTCAGTCTAGCAGTAACCTAAACATAGTGCAGTCTAGCAGTAACCTAAACATAGTGCAGTCTAGCAGTAACCTAAACATAGTGCAGTCTAGCAGTAACCTAAACATAGTTCAGTCTAGCAGTAACCTAACAGTAGCTAGCCTAGTGGTAACCTAACAGTAGTTCAGTCTAGCAGTAACCTAACAGCAGTTCAGTCTAGCAGTAACCTAACAGTAGTGCAGTCTAGCAGTAACCTAAACATAGTGCAGTCTAGCAGTAACCTAACAGTAGTTCAGTCTAGCAGTAACCTAACAGTAGTGCAGTCTAGCAGTAACCTAAACATAGTGCAGTCTAGCAGTAACCTAACAGTAGTTCAGTCTAGCAGTAACCTAAACATAGTGCAGTCTAGCAGTAACCTAAACATAGTGCAGTCTAGCAGTAACCTAAACATAGTTCAGTCTAGCAGTAACCTAACAGTAGCTAGCCTAGTGGTAACCTAACAGTAGTTCAGTCTAGCAGTAACCTAACAGTAGTTCAGTCTAGCAGTAACCTAACAGCAGTTCAGTCTAGCAGTAACCTAACAGTAGTGCAGTCTAGCAGTAACCTAAACATAGTGCAGTCTAGCAGTAACCTAACAGTAGTTCAGTCTAGCAGTAACCTAAGAGTAGTTCAGTCTAGCAGTAACCTAACAGTAGTTCAGTCTAGCAGTAACCTAAACATAGTGCAGTCTAGCAGTAACCTAAACATAGTGCAGTCTAGCAGTAACCTAAACATAGTTCAGTCTAGCAGTAACCTAACAGTAGCTAGCCTAGTGGTAACCTAACAGTAGTTCAGTCTAGCAGTAACCTAACAGCAGTTCAGTCTAGCAGTAACCTAACAGTAGTGCAGTCTAGCAGTAACCTAAACATAGTGCAGTCTAGCAGTAACCTAACAGTAGTTCAGTCTAGCAGTAACCTAACAGTAGTGCAGTCTAGCAGTAACCTAAACATAGTGCAGTCTAGCAGTAACCTAACAGTAGTTCAGTCTAGCAGTAACCTAAACATAGTGCAGTCTAGCAGTAACCTAAACATAGTGCAGTCTAGCAGTAACCTAAACATAGTTCAGTCTAGCAGTAACCTAACAGTAGCTAGCCTAGTGGTAACCTAACAGTAGTTCAGTCTAGCAGTAACCTAACAGTAGTTCAGTCTAGCAGTAACCTAACAGCAGTTCAGTCTAGCAGTAACCTAACAGTAGTGCAGTCTAGCAGTAACCTAAACATAGTGCAGTCTAGCAGTAACCTAACAGTAGTTCAGTCTAGCAGTAACCTAAACATAGTGCAGTCTAGCAGTAACCTAAACATAGTGCAGTCTAGCAGTAACCTAACAGTAGCTAGCCTAGTGGTAACCTAACAGTAGTTCAGTCTAGCAGTAACCTAACAGTAGTTCAGTCTAGCAGTAACCTAACAGCAGTTCAGTCTAGCAGTAACCTAACAGCAGTTCAGTCTAGCAGTAACCTAACAGTAGTGCAGTCTAGCAGTAACCTAAACATAGTGCAGTCTAGCAGTAACCTAACAGTAGTTCAGTCTAGCAGTAACCTAAACATAGTGCAGTCTAGCAGTAACCTAAACATAGTGCAGTCTAGCAGTAACCTAAACATAGTTCAGTCTAGCAGTAACCTAACAGTAGCTAGCCTAGTGGTAACCTAACAGTAGTTCAGTCTAGCAGTAACCTAACAGCAGTTCAGTCTAGCAGTAACCTAACAGTAGTTCAGTCTAGCAGTAACCTAAACATAGTGCAGTCTAGCAGTAACCTAACAGTAGTTCAGTCTAGCAGTAACCTAAACATAGTGCAGTCTAGCAGTAACCTAACAGTAGTTCAGTCTAGCAGTAACCTAACAGTAGTTCAGTCTAGCAGTAACCTAAACATAGTGCAGTCTAGCAGTAACCTAAGAGTAGTTCAGTCTAGCAGGCTGCTGCCCATGTGTAAGGCTGGCTGGGGTTGGGAGTCTGCCCTGCCTGCCTGGTCTGGGAGTCTGCCCTGCCTGCCTGGTCTGGGAGGCTGGCTGGTCTGGGAGTCTGCCCTGCCTGCCTGGTCTGGGAGGCTGGCTGGTCTGGGAGTCTGCCCTGCCTGCCTGGTCTGGGAGGCTGCCCTGCCTGCCTGGTGTGGGAGGCTGCCTGGTCTGGGAGTCTGCCCTGCCTGCCTGGTCTGGGAGGCTCCCCTGCCTGCCTGGTCTGGGAGGCTGGCTGGTCTGGGAGTCTGCCCTGCCTGCCTGGTCTGGGAGGCTGGCTGGTCTGGTCTGCCCACTTCCCTGTCAGTTAGTTAGGGCCTAACAGGAAAATCTAGCTGGAACTGGGAGGCTGGTCTGGTCTGCCTAGTGCCCTGGCTTCTTGGCAGGGTCAGCTTTGCGGTAATCAAGCCCCATGACTGGCTGGTCACTGGTGGATTAGTGACTAGCTGGCTGGCTGCGTCCACCTGCTGACTGACTGACTGTAACCTCAGTCTCAGTCTGAGTCCCTCATCCCAAAGCTTGTTGATCGCACCACTGAGCTGTCTGGACTGGGGCTTGTTGAGGTCAGGGTCCATAACCCTACTATGGGGTCAGGGTCAATCTATTTCACCATTATGTCACCATTTAAACAACATACCATACTACGTGATGTACGCAGTTGCACGTTAACCTAGAGATGTTCTAGAGAGCTAAAATGACAAAACGTTAACGGTTTACTATTTTCCAATACGATATTCCATTAGTTTAACAAGACCCAGTGTACAAACAAACCAAATCAAATGTATTTGTCACATACACATGGTTAGCAGACGTTAATGCGAGTGTAGCGAAATGCTTGTGCTTCTAGTTCCGACAATGCAGTAATAACCAACGAGTAATCTAACCACATTACAAGGACTTTGTCAAGAGGACATATAAACATGTTACCACGGTGATTAATAATAAAATAGCTCCTCCACCTTCCTTTAGGAAAGTCCCTCCTCCACTTAACTCAGTGTGTGTGTGTGTGTGTGTGTGTGTGTGTCTGTCTGTAGCCAGCTTTAGTGTATCTAAGCCAGCAGTGTAAAGGCCACAGCACAGCAGGGCTGTCTTAATTGCTGCCTGCCCTGCCCTGCCTGGCATCACCATGCTGATGGACCCCATTAGGCCCAGAGAGCACCCGCCGGCTGGCTGGGGCGGCCCTCCTACTGCCTGTGGAGAAGATAAGCACTAGCTGTTGACAGTAAGGGAAGAAGACCGCAAGACAGACACAAAGAGGTCGACACATACAGACTTACAGTGCCTTCAGAAGGTATTCATACCCCTTGGCTCATTCCACATTTTGTTGTGTTACAGCCTGAATTCAAAATGAATTAAACATATGTTTTCTTCTCACCCATCTACACACAATTCCCCATAATGACAAAGTGAAAACATGTTTTTAGACATTTTTGCAAATGCATTTAAAATTAAATACAGAATTCTAATTGACATAAGTATTCACACCCCTGAGCCAATACGTCATGTTAGAATGACCTTTGGCAGCGATAACAGCTGTGAGTCTTTCTGGGTAAGTCTCTAAGAGCTTTGCACACCTGGATTGTACAATATCTTCAAGCTCTGTCAAGTTGGTTATTGATCATTGCTAGACAGCCATTTTCAAGTCTTTCCATAGACTTTCACGCTGATTTATGTCAAAAATGTAATTAGGCAACTCAGGAACATTCAACGTTGTCTAGGTAAGCAATTCCAGTGTAGATTTGCCCTCGTATTTTAAGTTATTGTCCTGCTGAGAGGTGAATTTGTCTTCCGATGTCTGATTAAAAGCAGACGACCAGGTGTTCCTTTAGAATTATGCCTGTGCTTAGCTCTTTTCTGTTTCTTTTTAACCTAAAAAACTCCTTAGTTCTCGCCGATGACAAGCATACCAATAACATGATGCAGCCACCAACATGATTGAAAATATGAAGAGTGGTACTCAGTCATGTCTCGTATTGGATTTTTCCCAAACATAATGCTTTGCATTCAGGACATAAAGTACATTTCTTTGCACATTTTTTTTGCAGTATTACTTTAGTGCCTTATTGCAAACAGCATGCATGTTTTTGAATATGTTTTATTCTGAACAGGCTACCTTCTTTTCACTGTCATTTAGGGTAGTATTGTGGAGTAACTACAATGTTGTTGATCCATCCTCAGTTTTCTCCTACAGCCATTAAACTCTCTAACTGTTTTACAGTCATCATTGTCCTCATGGTGAAATCCCTGAGTGGTTTCCTTCCTCTCCGGCAACTGAGTTATGAAGGATCCCTGTATGTTTGTAGTGGCTGGGTGTATTGACAAACCATCCAAAGTGTAATTAATAACATCACCAAGCGCAAAGGGATTTTCAATGTCTGCTTGTTATTTCCCATTGGAAAACATCCCTGATCTTTGTCGTGGAATCTGTGTTTGAAATTCACTGCTCAACTGAGGGACCTCAGATAATTACACGTGTGGTACAGGGATTAAAATGTATGGACAGCTATGGCTGTGTGTACACACAGACCCAAGTGGTGGAATAAGGGAACTGCTTGTCAAGCGTAGCCTAGTGAATGGGGAAAATATATGTTGAAAATGTGTTATATTGTGAGTCATAATTAAAAAAATAAAATATTTCATTGTATTTCCATTGTGAATTGATGCAACAGATCTTGACAGGCTATTGCGTATAATTTGACCACATCAGTGATTTTGTTTTGATAATAATCCATATAAAATACAGTAATGTGTTAAATGAGAGGTACATGTGAAAGTGAAACCTTTGTTGACATACTATAAAAGATAATGGGATGAGAGACGTCTGATCTTGCTCTGTTGGAAGATTTGCCACATGCTGCTTTTAGCAGAGAGCGTGTTTTTATAGACAGGTGGGACTTTTTTGCAGAAAGTACAGATTAGAGGTCGACCGATTAATCGCAATGGCCGATTAATTAGGGATGATTCCGTTTTCATAACAATCGGGAATCGGTATTTTTGGACACCGATTTGGATGATTATTATTTTTCTATATACCTTTATTTAACCAGGCAAGTCAGTTAAGAACACATTCTTATTTTCAATGACGGCCTAGGAACGGTGGGTTAACTGCCTCGTTCAGGGGCAGAACGACAGATTTTTACCTTGTCAGCTCGGGGGTTTGTTTTTGCAACCTTCCGGTTACTAGTCCAACGCTCTAACCACCTACATTGCACTCCACGAGGAGCCTGTGTGGCAGGCTGACTACCTGTTACGCGAGGGCAGCAAGAATCCAAGGTAAGTTGCTAGCTAGCATTAAACTTATAAAAAAACAATCAATCTTCACATAATCACTGGTTAACTACACATGGTTGATGATATTACTAGTTCATCTAGCGTGTCCTGCGTTGCATATAATCGATGCGGTGCCTGTTAATTTCTCATCGAATCACAGCCTACTTCGCCAAACGGGTGATGATTTAACACTGTCGTTGCACCAAACCTAACCAGGATAACGGCGGACGGAAGACAGGGTGGTGCGGCAGGTGCCGCTTCTCATACGAATGCTGTTATTTTATCTAAACCATCAGGTGTAATCCGACCCCCAGCTACGTAACTCATGCAAAGAGTTAAAGCACCATTATGTGTTTTATCTCCAGTACTTTGCCATGATAATCTCAGTGTGTCCTTGCTGGGATGACACAAATCTACTGCCGGGGAATACCGACACCAAACACATTGGTTCACCGTACCACGGCAGCAGACAGCACACAGCATACCATAATGTTCTGAATAATGGCCAAGTCTACCTTGCTCCCTATTCCTGTTCCCACATGTATTAGAAACTGTTAAACTACCTGTTCACTACCCTCCTACCTGTTCACTACCCTCACTACCCTCTGGGGATGTGCAACTCAATCCTGGGCCTAACATCACTGAGCCAGCCTCAACCCTGGGCCTAACATCACCGAGCCAGCCTCAACCCTGGGCCTAACATCACCGAGCCAGCCTCAACCCTGGGCCTAACATCACCGAGCCAGCCTCAACCCTGGGCCTAACATCACCGAGCCAGCCTCAACCCTGGGCCTAACATCACTGAGCCAGCCTCAACCCTGGGCCTAACATCACCGAGCCAGCCTCAACCCTGGGCCTAACATCACTGAGCCAGCCTCAACCCTGGGCCTAACATCACCGAGCCAGCCTCAACCCTGGGCCTAACATCACCGAGCCAGCCTCAACCCTGGGCCTAACATCACCGAGCCAGCCTCAACCCTGGGCCTAACATCACCGAGCCAGCCTCAACCCTGGGCCTAACATCACTGAGCCAGCCTCAACCCTGGGCCTAACATCACTGAGCCAGCCTCAACCCTGGGCCTAACATCACCAAGCCAGTGATACTCACCGGAGTGGAAAGCAGTAGATGGCCTCGCCCACTGATCGTATAGCCAGAAAGCTGTCTAAGAGCAGGTTTAACCTCTCTACTGTTAGAAAGCCGGATCAACTAGTACCTAAGAGTGAATTAAACTATTTTGAAAACGCAATTTAGGGAATTAACTAGAATGATCTCTTGTCCTATACAGACGTGGAAGCTGATAGTCAGGTTTTTCTATCCACAATTCAGACTACAATAAATGGTTTCCTAAAGAAAATCAAATCCAAACCTGGCAAAAAGAGCACTCTTCCTTGGCTAAATGGAGAAATCTGGAAATTGATGAAAGAACGAGATTATGCTCTAAAAATAGCCCTAAGATCCAAATTAGAGCATGACAGACGTAGGTTTACCATATTGAGAAATAAGGTGATAAAATAAATCAGACAGGCCAAGGTAAAATAAAATGTATTAACATAATTGGTGAAGCAAAGGGAAATTCTAAACTGATCTGGGAGAATCTAAAAAAGTTAACAGGGAAAGACCATAGTAACACTGCAAAAAGACTAGAAATCATGGTGAATAACAATCTAACATAGGATGCAGTCGAAATAGCAATAGCCTTCAATTCCTACTTTATTGACTCTGTCAGAGTACTGACACAGAACCCCTCCACTGGTTTCTTGGGCTCAGTGCTAGTAAATACACTCAACCTGTCTTCATCATAAGGGAGGTTTCTGAGTCAAAGGTGAACAAGGTGATTAGCTCACTAAAGAACTCTCAAGCCAAAGATGTGTTTGGGATGGACTCTTCCTTTCTTAAAAACTACAAAGAGTCACTCATTGGCCACATTACTAAGGTCACCAACACATCTATTGGTCTGGGGGTGTTTCCAAGGGTATGGAAGTCGGCCATAATAACGGCCATCTTTAAATCGGTCGACCCTGCTAACGTGAGTAACTACAGGCCCATTAGTATACTACCTGTGGTGTCAAAGGTTGTTGAAAAGTATATAGCAGAACAACTGATTGCTCACCTCAACAACAGCCCCTTCACATTACACTCCATGCAGTTTGGCTTCAGAGCGAAACACTCCACAGAAACGGCCAACTGCTTTCTTCTGGAAAATGTGAAGTCCAAGATGGACAAAGGGGGCGTTGTTGGGGCTGTGTTTCTGGCCTTTTGACACTGTTAACCATGAGATTCTCATCACAAAATTTCCCAAGTTCAACTTTTCCCCTGATGCCTTGAGATGGATGAAATCATACCTTGTAGGCAGAACTCAAGTGTGTCAGAGTGAGCAATGAGCTGTCGCCCACTCTTAGCTATGATGTGGGCGTGCCCCAAGGGTCAATACTGGGGCCCCTCCTGTTCAGCCTGTACATTAATGATCTGCCTTCTGTCTGTACTGGGTCTGAAGTTCAAATGTATGCAGGTGACACAGTGATATATGCGCATGCAAAGAGCAAACAACAAGCTGCACAAGAAATCACTACTGTAATGGTCCAGGTTACAAAGTGGCTCAGTGACTCATGTTTGCATCTCAATGTGAAAAAAACTGTTTGCATGTTCTTCACAAAGAGGGCAACAGGTGCTACTGAGCCAGATGTCTATGTGTCAGGGAAGAAGCTCCAGGTGGTATCTGATTTTAAGTACCCTGGCATCATACTTGATTCCAACCTCTCTTTTAAAAAGCATGTGAAAAGGGCAATTCAAATAACCAAATTCAACCTAGCTAATTTCTGATTTATACGAAATTGTTTGACTACAGAGGTAGCAAAACTGTACTTCAAATCTATGATACTCCCCCACTTAACATACTGCTTGACAAGTTGGGCCCAAGCTTGCTGTACAACATTAAAACCTATTCAGTGAGTCTACAAACAGGCTCTCAAAGTGCTTGATAGGAAGCCCAACAGCCATCATCACTGTTACATCCTCAGAAAGCATGAGCTCCTGAGTTGGGAAAATCTTGTGCAATACACAGACGCATGTCTTGTATTCAAGATCCTAAATGGCCTGGCTCCCCCCCACTCAGTATTTTTGTTAGACAGAAAACCCAAACATATGGCAGCAGATCCACAAGGTCTGCCATGAGAGGTGACTGTACAGTTCCCTTAAGGAAAAGCACCTTTAGTAAATCCGCTTTCTCTGTGAGAGCTTCCCATGTCTGGAATACACTGCCATCAAACACACTTTCACAAAATGCATGAAGACATTGCTAAAAGTCAATCAGATTTGTGAACATAATCTCTAGCTGTGTATTGCCGCTTTCCATGTTGTCTGTAGCTTGTGAGGTGTGGAAACACTGTTGCTTTTATGAATTTTGTCTTGCTGCTTTTTGTTCTATGTTGCTTTGTCTGTATGCTACGTCTTGCTTGTCCTATGTTGCTCTGTCTGTATACTATGTCTAAAACCGGCACTTTTACTGAAACATTGATTAATGTGCACTGTTCCTGTAAAAATAAAATAACCTCAACAACTCAATAACCATCAATGCCTTTCTTTAAAATCAATACACAAGTATATATTTTTAAACCTGCATATTTAGTTAATATTGCCTGCCTGCTAACATGAATTTCTTATAATTAGGGAAATTGTGTCACTTCTCTTGCGTTCTGTGCAAGCAGAGTCAGGGTATATGCAGCAGTTTGGGCCGCCTGGCTCGTTGAGAACTGTGTGAAGACCATTTCTTCCTAACAAAGACTAATTAATTGTACATAAATATGACATAACATTGAAGGTTGTACAATGTAACAGCAATATTTAGACTTAGGGTTGCCACCCGTTAGATAAAATACGGAACGGTTCCATATTTCACTGAAAGAATAAACGTTTTGTTTTCGAAATGATAGTTTCTGGATTCGACCATATTTATGACCCGAGGCTCGTATTTCTGTGTGTTATTATGTTATAACTAAGTCTATGATTTGATATTTGATAGAGCAGTCTGACTGAGCGATGGTAGGCAGCAGCAGGCTCGTATGCATTCATTCAAACAGCACTTTTGTGCATTTTGCCAGCAGCTCTTCGCTGTGCTTTAAGCATTGAGCTGTTTATGACTTCAAGCCTATCAACTCCCGAGATTAGGTTGGTGTAACCGATGTGAAATGGCTAGCTAGTTAGCGTGGTCTGCGCTAATAGCATTTCAATTGGTGATGTCACTCGCTCTGAGACTTGGAGTAGTTGTTCCCCTTGCTCTGCAAGGGCCGCGGCTTTTGTGGAGTGATGGGTAACGCTGCTTTGAGAGTGGCTGTTGTCGATGTGTTCCTGGTTCGAGCCCAGGTAGGGGCGAGGAGAGGGACGGAAGCTATACTGTTACACTGGCAATACTAAAGTGCCTATAAGAACATCCAATAGTCAAAGGTATATGAAATACAAATGGTATAGAGGAAAATAGTCCTATAATAACTACATCCTAAAACTTCTTACCTGGGAATATTGAAGACTCATGTTAAAAGGAACCACCAGCTTTCATATGTTCTCATGTTCTGAGCAAGGAACTTAAACGTTAGCTTTTTTACACGGCACATATTGCACTTTTACTTTCTTCTCCAACATTTAGTTTTTGCATTATTTAAACCAAATTGAACATGTTTCATTATTTATTTGAGGCTAAATTGATTTTATTGATGTATTATATTAAGTTAAAATAAGTGTTCATTCAGTATTGTTGTAATTGTCATTATTACAAATACATTTAAAACATATATATATATATTTTTTTTTTATTGTCCGATTAAATCGGTATCTGCTTTTTTTGGTCCTCCAATTATTGGTATCGGGGGTGAAAAATCATAATCGGTCGACCTCTAGTACAGATTGGTTTATCAAATATAATTTCCCAGAACTAATCTTACAGGATTTAAGAACTACTTTAGAAAGGCAAAGACATGCCATTCCGATGCACATCCGAGTGCTGTCCACCCATTGTCAACAGGGACTATCAGCGAGAGCTGGCAGATCTGCATCTCACAGCCCTTGATGAGCCAATGACTTGGATACAATCATCAGCAAAACCAACAGTACCATACAATTTCCATTCACCATCTCACAACAGGTTGAAGTTAAGAGGGATTTCTTTGCCGTGATGTCATCAATGGGTTCCCAAATATGGAACGGAGCAATAGACAGCACCCACATCACCATAAAAGCACCATCCCAAAACGAGTTCAACCATGTGAACAGAAAAGGCTTCCGCTCGTTATGAGCAAGTGATTGCTTACGTGATGTGATGCGCACAAGACGCTGCTGAATGTGGTGGAAAGGTGGAACTCGTTCATTCTGCAGAACAGGCCTATAGCCTACTCCAGGGATCATCAACTACACTCAGCCACGGGACAATTTCTTTCTTGAGCGGATGGTCGGAACTTAGTAAAAAATCATTTGTAGACTGCAAATTCCCCTGGGGGGAAAAAAAAATCCCCAAATAAAAATCAATTTGAGCTGATTTCCTGTTGTTTTTACAGTCTTATGTCCAACAATAAATACAAATACAATTGTATTTTTTCTCTCAGAAAACTTGGGGGGCCAAATAAAAGCACCCTGGGACACGCCTACAGAAGGGTGCTGTTGAGGATGGATGGCTTATTGTTGAGTGTTGACTACTCAACTGGAAGTACATTTGCCATTACTAAAGCAACTGTCTTAATGATCCTCTCTTTGTTGCGGTGTTTTCATTTTTACTGGTCAGGCCACAACTGAGGGAGCAAAACAGAACATTTAGGTTGTACTCAACCTCTGACACTAGCACCTCTATTTCAGTCTGGGAAAAGTTATTTTTTTCTTGGGCCGTTGTATTCAATGGTATGGCGTTGTACTGTATATTCCCCACAAGCTTTAAAGGAATGATTTTAACCATGTGTGTTTCTAAATGCCCAAGGTTGTGCACAAGCACTGAGGCTGAGAACAATTGGTATTTATCAATGGCTCTCTCTTACCGGTGTGCATATATATGACGCTTGTAGGATTGTTTGATAAATCACACTTTTGCTATGCGTAGGAACATTCAAAAACGTTTTTTCTTTTCTTTTTTGCATGGCCTGCGTCTTCATGGCCTGCGTCTTCATGGCCTGCGTCTGCATGGCCTGCGTCTGCATGGCCTGCGTCTGCATGGCCTGCGTCTTCATGGCCTGCGTCTTCATGGCCTGCGTCTGCATGGCCTGCGTCTGCATGGCCTGCGTCTGCATGGCCTGCGTCTGCATGGCCTGCGTCTTCATGGCCTGCGTCTGCATGGCCTGCGCCTTCATGGCCTGCGTCTTCATGGCCTGCGCCTGCATGGCCTGCGCCTGCATGGCCTGCGTCTGCATGGCCTGCGTCTGCATGGCCTGCGCCTTCATGGCCTGCGCCTTCATGGCCTGCGCCTGCATGGCCTGCGTCTGCATGGCCTGCGTGCCTTCATGGCCTGCGTCTTCATGGCCTGCGTCTGCATGGCCTGCGTCTGCATGGCCTGCGCCTGCATGGCCTGCGTCTTCATGGCCTGCCTGCATGGCCATGCGTCTGCATGGCCTGCGTCTGCATGGCCTGCGTCTGCATGGCCTGCATGGCGTCTTCATGGCCTGCGTCTTCATGGCCTGCGTCTGCATGGCCTGCGCCTGCATGGCTGCGCCTGCATGGCCTGCGTCTGCATGGCCTGCGTCTGCATGGCCTGCGTCTTCATGGCCTGCGTCTTCATGGCCTGCGTCTGCATGGCCTGCGTCTTCATGGCCTGCGTCTTCATGGCCTGCGTCTTCATGGCCTGCGTCTGCATGGCCTGCGTCTGCATGGCCTGCGTCTTCATGGCCTGCGTCTTCATGGCCTGCGTCTTCATGGCCTGCGTCTGCATGGCCTGCGTGCCTGCATGGCCTGCGCCTGCATGGCCTGCGTCTGCATGGCCTGCGTCTGCATGGCCGTGCCTTCATGGCCTGCGTCTGCATGGCCTGCGTCTGCATGGCCTGCGTCTGCATGGCCTGCGTCTGCATGGCCTGCGTCTTCATGGCCTGCGTCTTCATGGCCTGCGTCTGCATGGCCTGCGTCTGCATGGCCTGCGTCTGCATGGCCTGCGTCTGCATGGCCTGCGTCTGCATGGCCTGCGTCTTCATGGCCTGCGTCTGCATGGCCTGCGTCTTCATGGCCTGCGTCTGCATGGCCTGCGTCTGCATGGCCTGCGTCTGCATGGCCTGCGTCTTCATCCACCTCAATAGAAGCTTTCTGCATCTGTGGTGGAAGGTGGCCGAGCTACAGCAGTGTTTGTTAAGACCATGAGACATCCCGAAAACAGGTCTTCTCACAAAAATGGCTGTAGTGTTTGGGCTACACACTAGATTTGTACATTTGAGTCATTTAGCAGACACTCTTATCCAAAGTGACTTACTATAAGTGCATTAATCTTAAGATAGCTAGGTGGGAACAGCACATATTAAATACACTTTTACTCAATAAAGTAGCTGTCAGCTAAGTCAGAGCTACGCTAATATGACCCTTCTATGAAAACGTGACACTCAGAAACACGTACCTTTTGTTCTGCTCTAGAACGCCCACAAGCCTCATCTGAAGGTAGCCCGAAACCAGTTCAAAAAATGAAGGAAAATATATATGGAAGTAGTTCATTCCAATTTCTTTTTATTTAAATAAAAAAAAAAAGTTTTTTTTTTAACATTTGGGTAAAAACGTATATACATACTTTCCTGATATTTCTTATATCTCTCAGATTTAGGAGACTATTTTTCCATACAGGAATCTGTTATTCAGTGTGTTTCTAAAGCCAAATTCAATGTTTTATCAAATAATCTTTGGACATATATTTTTTGGGTACCTAAATTATCCTTGGTATGACCGTCTTAAAACAATTCCATATGTCAGCTTAATAGAACCCATTTAATATTTAGGCTATAACACAATAAAATAGACAGATCGAGAGACAGCCAGGGAGACAGGCAGGCAGGGAGAGACAGGCAGGCAGGCAGGCAGGCAGGGAGAGACAGGCAGGCAGACAGGCAGGCAGGCAGGCAGGGAGAGACAGGCAGGCATGGAGAGAGAGACAGGCAGGCAGGGAGAGACAGGCAGACATGGAGAGACAGGCAGGCAGGCAGGAAGGGAGAGACAGGCAGGAAGGGAAAGACAGGCAGGCAGGCAGGGAGACAGGCAGGCATGGAGAGAGAGACAGGCAGGGAGAGACAGACAGGCAGGCAGGCAGAGACAGGCAGGCAGGCAGGCAGGCAGGGAGAGACAGGCAGGCAGGCAGGGAGAGACAGGCAGGCAGGCAGGGAGAGACAGGCAGGCAGGCAGAGACAGGCAGGCAGGCAGGAAGGGAGAGACAGGCAGGAAGGGAAAGGCAGGCAGGCAGGGAGAGACAGACAGGGAGAGACAGACAGGAAGGGAGAGACAAACAGGCAGGGAGAGACAGACAGGCAGGGAGAGACAGACAGGCAGGGAGAGACAGACAGGCAGGGAGAGACAGACAGGCAGGGAGAGACAGACAGGCAGGGAGAGACAGACAGGCACACAAGCAGGCAGGGAGGGTGGGAGAGACAGGCAAGGAGACAGACAGACAGACAGACAGACAGACAGCATCTGGCTCATCCCCTCTCTGTCTTTGCAGCAGTCTGTCAGTCTGCTTGACTGTCCTCAGCAGGATGTCAGTCTGCTTGCCTGTCCTCAGCAGGATGTCAGTCTGCTTGCCTGTCCTCAGCAGTCTGTCAGTCTGCTTTCCTGTCCTCAGCAGGATGACAGTCTTCTTGCCTGTCCTCAGCAGCATGACAGTCTGCTTGCCTGTCCTCAGCAGCATGACAGTCTGCTTGCCTGTCCTCAGCAGCATGACAGTCTGCTTGCCTGTCCTCAGCAGGATGTCAGTCTTCTTGCCTGTCCTCAGCAGCATGACAGTCTTCTTGCCTGTCCTCAGCAGCATGACAGTCTTCTTGCCTGTCCTCAGCAGCATGACAGTCTTCTTGCCTGTCCTCAGCAGCATGACAGTCTTCTTGCCTGTCCTCAGCAGGATGACAGTCTTCTTGCCTGTCCTCAGCAGGATGACAGTCTTCTTGCCTGTCCTCAGCAGCATGACAGTCTGCTTGCCTGTCCTCAGCAGGATGACAGTCTGCTTGCCTGTCCTCAGCAGGATGTCAGTCTGCTTGCCTGTCCTCAGCAGGATGTCAGTCTGCTTGCCTGTCCTCAGCAGCATGTCAGTCTGCTTGCCTGTCCTCAGCAGTCTGTCAGTCTTCTTGCCTGTCCTCAGCAGCATGACAGTCTTCTTGCCTGTCCTCAGCAGCATGACAGTCTTCTTGCCTGTCCTCAGCAGCATGACAGTCTTCTTGCCTGTCCTCAGCAGCATGACAGTCTTCTTGCCTGTCCTCAGCAGCATGACAGTCTTCTTGCCTGTCCTCAGCAGCATGACAGTCTTCTTGCCTGTCCTCAGCAGCATGACAGTCTTCTTGCCTGTCCTCAGCAGCATGACAGTCTTCTTGCCTGTCCTCAGCAGCATGACAGTCTGCTTGCCTGTCCTCAGCAGCATGACAGTCTGCTTGCCTGTCCTCAGCAGCATGACAGTCTGCTTGCCTGTCCTCAGCAGCATGACAGTCTTCTTGCCTGTCCTCAGCAGGATGACAGTCTGCTTGCCTGTCCTCAGCAGGATGACAGTGTAATGAAGGCGGGGGATGTGGCTGTGGAGCAGCAGGAGACAGAGGGCTGCATCTCCACGTCCTCACAGTAGCATATGTGTTAAATGTACATGTTGTTGTGCATCCACATAGTATTATACAATTATAACTGGGTTGTTCCACGAACAGATTACATTTTGGGTAGTGTACATTTTTTTCACCAAATTTGAAGAATTCTGTCATAAAGTGGGTTAGAATCTTCCTAGAAGTCGTAAAAACATGACAAGGGACATGTCAAACTGCTGATTGGTTTAATTTACCCATGCGGTCTACATTAAATGGCATTTCATTTAATATCGCAGGCTTTTAATTCAATATCAGTGTTCAACTTCTACTTAAAAGATCCAACTGTACGCAAAATATACTCTATCTGTAGAACGATTCAAGTACTTGTGTAGTTTTCAAAAGATAAACAAATAAATGATAAGGCCCCTATGGATCCAGCCAATCCAAGATGTGAATTCAGTCAATACAATATCTGATGCAATATCTGACTACAGACTGAACCATGGAACAGTACTACTACAGGACAAATCAGTGAGTGAACACAAAGGAAATGAAACACAGAGCAGATGCAGTGGTTTAACTCACAGATGTAAACAGAGAGACATGGAGGTCTGGTCTGCAGTCTTAAATAGACTATCTCTGTATCTGTGTGGTGTTTTTCTCTCCTCACAAAGATTACAGTCAAAACCACACACCATTTTTTAAAACTTAATTTTAACTATCCTATTTTGAGGGAAACCAAAAAACAGAATGAGTCAGCCTTCGTCAACAGAACTCCTGCTGCTTTTTCCTAGTGAGTCTCGGCCCTAACGTTCAGGGACGAGCGAGGGATTGAGTAAGGAGAGCTTTGTACAGACTATTGAGAGAGGCCACCGTGCATAATGCCCACAATGGGGGATGGGCAGAGAGAGAGCGAGAGAATATCAGCCGTCACCTTGAAATGTTAATCAGTACAAAGACACATGACCTCCAGGCTGAGGGGTGTCCAGTGGGGAGAGGGGCTTCAGCTCCCCAGTGAAACCTTCCCTTGGCCTGGGTCGGAACTTTAGCCCCGTCTCCTGGGGGACTTCGGGGGCCAGGGTCTAACCCTCTAAAGCCCTGACACTAACCAGAACCAGCTCCACAAACACACACAGTGCCAGAGTAAGAGAGAGAGAATGCTGTGTATGTGTTAGAGGTAGGGATTCAGGAAGAAGAGGAGGGGATTTGGTGGTCGTGAGGAGAGGAGATGCAGAGGCATTAGGGGGTCAGCGTCCCAAATGGCACCTTATTCCCTATATAAGGGGTATTCAACTCAGACTCGAGGAGGTCCAGTCTGCTGTTATTCTGTTCTACCTGACACCTGGTGTCCCAGGTCTAAAATCATTCCCCTGATGAGAGGGAAACAATGAAGAAAATAATCAGTGGAACTGGGGTTGAGGCCCAGAATTGAATATATGGGCCCAGTATTAGAATATAAGGGCCCAGTATATAAGGCCCAGTATTAGAATATAAAGGCCCAGTATTAGAATATAAAGGCCCAGTATTATAATATAAGGGCCCAGTATTAGGATATAAGGGCCCAGTATTAGGATATAAGGTCCCAGTATTAGGATATAAGGGCCCAGTATTAGAATATACGGGCCCAGTATTAGAATATAAGGGCCCAGTATTAGAATATACGGGCCCAGTATTAGAATATACAGGCCCCGTATTAGAATATAAAGGCCCCGTATTAGAATATAAAGGCCCACTATTAGCATATAAGAGCCCAGTATAAGAATATAAGGGCCCAGTATTAGAATATAAGGGCCAGTATTAGCATATAAGGGCCCAGTATTAGAATATAAAGGCCCAGTATTAGAATACAAAGGACCAGTATTAGAATATAAAGGCCCAGTATTAGAATATAAAGGCCCAGTATTAGAATATAAAGGCCCAGTATTAGAATATAAAGGCCCAGTATTAGAATACAAAGGACCAGTATTAGAATATAAAGGCAACAAGGTACCATTTGGGATGTACAGTACACTAAGGCATTATGGGTAAATGCTCCCACTGAGCCGACAGTGTTTGAAGCCTCTCCTCCTGCTTCCTTAAAGACCAATTACAAGTTGAGGACAATCCCACATTAAACAAACATTAGCTCGCTCTCTCTCTCTCTCTCCCCCCTATATCTCTCTTTCTATCCCACTCTCTCTCTCTCTCCCTCCCTCCCTGTAGCCTGGCTGTCGTGCCAAATTACATTCTTTCTAGATGTCAGTCAGTCACAAAGCCCTCTCCCTCTTCCCTCCTCTCTCTTTCTCCACCCCTTCTCTCTCCCTCATTCCTCCCCTGTTCTTCCCCTCAGGCAGCTCAGAACAGAACACTGTCAGGGCCAGCTGCTTTCTATTACTGCCTTTACATCCACTCTGCTGCTAAACATGCCAGACAGGAGGGGAGAGAAACAGAGCTTTATAGAGAGAGTAGAGAGACAAAGAGAGAGAAGGTGGAGAGAGAGACGGGGAGAGAAACAGAGCTTTATAGAGAGTAGAGAGACAAAGAGGTAGAAGGGGGAGAGAGAGACATGGAGAGAAACAGAGCTTTGTAGAGAGAGTAGAGAGACAAAGAGAGAGAAGGTGGAGAGAGAGACAGGGAGAGAAACAGAGCTTTATAGAGAGAGTAGAGAGACAAAGAGAGAGAGAGACGGGGAGAGAAACAGAGCTTTATAGAGAGAGTAGAGAGACAAAGAGAGAGAGAGACGGGGAGAGAAACAGAGCTTTATAGAGAGAAACAGAGCTTTATAGAGAGAGTAGGGAGACAAAGAGAGAGAAGGTGGAGAGAAACAGAGCTTTATAGAGAGAGTAGGGAGACAAAGAGAGAGAGAGACGGGGAGAGAAACAGAGCTTTATAGAGAGAGTAGAGAGACAAAGAGAGAGAAGGTGGAGAGAAACAGAGCTTTGTAGAGAGACAAAGAGAGACATGGAGAAAAACAGAGCTTTGTAGAGAGAGTAGAGAGACAAAGAGAGAGAGAGACGGGGAGAGAAACAGAGCTTTTATAGAGAGATTAGGGAGACAAAGAGAGAGAAGGGGGAGAGAAACAGAGCTTTATAGAGAGAGTAGAGAGACAAAGAGAGAGAGAGACGGGGAGAGAAACAGAGCTTTATAGAGAGAGTAGGGAGACAAAGAGAGAGACGGGGAGAGAAACAGAGCTTTATAGAGAGAGTAGGGAGACAAAGAGAGAAAAGGGGGAGAGAAACAGAGCTTTGTAGAGAGACAAAGAGAGAGAGAGAGACATGGAGAGAAACAGAGCTTTGTAGAGAGAGTAGAGAGACAAAGAGAGAGAAGGGGGAGAGAAACAGAGCTTTATAGAGAGAGTAGAGAGACAAAGAGAGAGAGAGAGATGGGGAGAGAAACAGAGCTTTATAGAGAGAGTAGAGAGACAGAGAGAGAGAGACGGGGAGAGAAACAGAGCTTTATAGAGAGAGTAGGGAGACAAAGAGAGAGAAACAGAGCTTTATAGAGAGAGTAGGGAGACAAAGAGAGAGAAGGTGGAGAGAAACAGAGCTTTATAGAGAGAGTAGGGAGACAAAGAGAGAGAAGGTGGAGAGAAACAGAGCTTTATAGAGAGAGTAGGGAGACAAAGAGAGAGAGAGACGGGGAGAGAAACAGAGCTTTATAGAGAGAGTAGAGAGACAGAGAGAGTAGAGAGACAAAGAGAGAGAGAGACGGGGAGAGAAACAGAGCTTTATAGAGAGAGTAGAGAGACAAAGAGAGAGAGAGAGACGGGGAGAGAAACAGAGCTTTATAGAGAGAGTAGAGAGACAAAGAGAGAGAAGGGGGAGAGAGACGGGGGAGAGAAACAGAGCTTTATAGAGAGAGTAGAGAGACAAAGAGAGAGAAGGGGGAGAGAGAGACGGGGAGAGAAACAGAGTTTTATAGAGAGAGTAGAGAGACAAAGAGAGAGAAGGGGGAGAGAGAGACGGGGAGAGAAACAGAGCTTTATAGAGAGAGTAGAGAGACAAAGAGAGAGAAGGTGGAGAGAAACAGAGCTTTATAGAGAGAGTAGGGAGACAGAGAGAGAAGGGGGAGAGAAACAGAGCTTTATAGAGTGAGTAGGGAGACAAAGAGAGAGAAGGGGGAGAGAGAGACATGGAGAGAAACAGAGCTTTATAGAGAGAGTAGAGAGACAAAGAGAGAGAAGGGGGAGAGAGAGACGGGTAGACAGAGAAGGAAGGAAGAGACAGTGATGTTGTAAGTACATGGTACTGGGTTGAAACAGAGCACTGTTCTCAGTATTGTGGCTGATTTCATCTGTTTGTCCCGCCCCACTTGGCATTGACACAGAGCAGACACTACTGAACTGAAGGGGGATACCTATTCAGTTGTACAACTGAATGCGTTCAACTGAAATGTGTCTTCTGCTTTTAACCCAATGCCTCTGAATCAGAGAGGTGTGGGAGGTATGGACCGCTGTTTGGGTGGCAAAACAGATACAAATGACACTATTTGACGTGTTAAATAACAATATTTGACCAATCAGGACCTGAATATCATCGCACATCACATAATGTTACGTGTTCATACATTTTTGACCTAGTTATTACACATTGATTACACTACCACATGTATTTCATATGTCAAATCGATTCATCGATACGTATGCTATGATGCTGGTAAAGTTGTCTCACGCACCTACATTGCTGGTCATAAAAAAGCTAGCTAGCTAGCAAACAATGTTCTTCCCCAAAAACATATCAAACCAAATTCTGGTTCAGTAGCTCAAGTTAGCAAGCTAACTATCTAGCTAGGTGTCATCATCTAAAATAACCCTAATTTATAAATAGTTCTTATTTGATTAATGGTGGTCGGACCCATCTATGTGAAGCTATATCCACAATAAGGATTAGCCACAAGTGGACTTTGCGGTTAGCCTTCAAAATAAAAGTCTCTCAATGAAAGTGATGCAAATGCATACAAAACAAGTGGAATCATGCCACAATGGAATATATAATGAAAAACAAGGTTGGAATGTTCTTAGATAAATTCAACAAAAGACAATTAGTTAATTTGATAAAAATCTGTTGAAATCACACTGGATGTATAAGACATTGCATTGGGAGGGAAGACTTATTTCACTGTACAGCCTTTACCTATAGATTGTGGATCAATGACATGGGGTATCAGTCAACTCAGTGACACTCAGAGAACATTAGTGTCGTAGCTCTTATTGCGGGACTCTGAAACAACTGTGAATTCAGCCACATTTATTGTACCAGTCAACTTACTGTGTGTATTAGAGGAAACACAATACAACGTCTTTGGGGAAAAAGCACTTGGGTACTGAGAAGACTGATATCCCATTTCATTGATTCCCAATCCTTAGGTAAGGCTGTACACTGCAATATGAATGTCAATACGTCATTGTAAATAAGAATTTGCTCTTAACTGACTTGCCTAGTTAAATAAAGGTTAAATAAAAAATAAAATACAAGTAGCTGGTTAGCTAGTTATTTCAATAGGAGAACAACAAGTGAATATCTAGCTAATATTGACTCACAATGATTCCTATATCATTGCTAAGAATAATGAAAATGACTGCAGTTTCTACTGGTCATTGTTTTCAGGCTGGTTGCATTTGTGCTAGCTAGGTACCAAGCTAAAGCCAGCTAGCTACCCCAGAACCTGATAATACTATTTGTGCTAGCTAGGTACCAAGCTAAAGCCAGCTAGCTACCCCAGAACCTGATAATACTATTTGTGCTAGCTAGGTACCAAGCTAAAGCCAGCTAGCTACCCCAGAACCTGATAATACTATTTGTGCTAGCTAGGTACCAAGCTAAAGCCAGCTAGTTACCCCAGAACCTGATAATACTATTTGTGCTAGCTAGGTACCAAGCTAAAGCCAGCTAGCTACCCCAGAACCTGATAATACTATTTGTGCTAGCTAGGTACCAAGCTAAAGCCAGCTAGCTACCCCAGAACCTGATAATACTATTTGTGCTAGCTAGGTACCAAGCTAAAGCCAGCTAGCTACCCCAGAACCTGATAATACTATTTGAATCAAACATTTTTGATCCTGATCTAATTTCAAATGCTCACACAGACGTTTTACCATTCGGTCAAACAAATAATGCCTTATTACCAACGCAGTATTGTACAGCTTTGACAGTGAGAGCTCAAATGGCTCTTGGCTTACACGTGCAAATTCATCACGCACAACATTCTATAATAGAATCGTGGTATTTGATGTGCATCTTTTTTGACACGCAAAGACAACAAAGAGTTAACAATAGAACAGCCTGGTCTTTCAGCACAGTGGGGCAAAAAAGTATTTAGTCAGCCAAAATTACAGGCCTCTCATCTTTTTAAGTGGGAGAACTTGCACAATTGGTGGCTGACTAAATACTTTTTTGCCCCACTGTATATGGTACCAGTCACCTACTCATTCCTGGGTGTTTCTTTATTTTTTACTATTTTCTACATTGTATAATAATAGTGAAGAAATCAAAACTATGAAATAACACATGGAATCATGTAGTATCAACAAAAAAAAGTGTTCAACAAATCAAAATATATTTGATATGAGATTATTCAAAGTAGCCACCCTTTGCCTTGATGACAGCTCTGCACACTCTTGGCATTCTCTCAACCAGCTTAATGAGGTGGAATGCATTTCATTTAACAGGTGTGCCTTGTTAAATGCGAATTAATACGTTTGAGCCAATCAATTGTGTTTTGACAAGGTAGGGGTGGTATACAGAAGATAGCCCCTATTTGGTAAAAGACCAAGTCTATTTTATGGCAAGAACAGCTCAAATAAGCAAATAGAAACGACGGTCCATCATTACTTTAAGACATGAAGGTCAGTCAATGCAGGAACTTTGAAAGTTTCTTCAAGTTCAGTCGCAAAAACCATCAAGCGCTATGATGAAACAGGCTCTCATGAGGACAGCCACAGGAAACGAAGACCCAGAGTTACCTCTGCCGCAGAGGATACGTTCATTAGAGTTAACTGCACCTCAGATTGCAGCAGAAATAAATGTTTCACCGAGTTCAAGTAACAGACAACTCAACTTCAACTCAGATGAGATTGCTTGACTCAATCAAATGTATTTATAAAGCCCTTTTACATCAGCAGATGTCAAAGTACTGTACAGAAACCCAGCCTAAAACCACAAACAGCAAGCAATGCACATGTATAAGCATGGTCGAATTGCTGCAAAGAAACTACTAAAGGACACCACTACTCCTCCTCACCCCCCCCACCCCCCCCTCGCCCTCTGACAGGGTGTCCTACCTCACCTCTCTCACCCTCCTTACCCTTCCCCTCCTCCCTTCCCTCTCTCCTCCTCCTCTGTGGATGGTGTCTGAGCGTGTGGCTCTGCGTCAGGGCAGATCAGTCATGAGGCCTGATGGCAAAGTGTGGCCTGTCACTCTGCCTTTATCCTGCCTCTCCTCCTCGCCTGTCTCCCCTCCTCTCCCCCCCTGCAGCACAGCACACTACACCACAACACCACCCACACAGCCTGCTTCTCTGGCTCAGTCTACTGACAACAACACCGCTGTGTGTATATCAGCTTCCCCAATTAATTACTGGTCCTTGTATGTTTGTCAGTATCAAATTGTGTTTTTTATTGTAGAGCTCGTGAGTATTTCCAAGTTATTTATCACGTCAAATAAATTGCACACTACCGTGCTCCGAGCACAGAACTTGAAGCCGGGGAGGGTGGGAGTATGTTAAACGTAGTATGGAGGGCAATTCTCGGATGTTTACTCTGTACATATTTTGAAGCATGTGTTGATGCAAGCTTCAATGGAAAATATGTACAGAAATACAATGCAACCAGGTAAAAAAGTCCATTATTTGAGCTGAAGCGAGGGAAAGCCACGACAAATTGACATCTACCTTGCACAACCTACCTTGCACAACATTAGGTTAAGGTCATTTCTGCCTGTTAAACTATCTGGGTATTACGATTCACATATAGCTAGCTGATAATTATGAAGTAAAACATTTGCTTTGCGTATATCTTGTTTGGTCTCTATTGTTGTCATTGTCCTGACTGGAAGAAGGTTCAGAAAAGCGGAAGGTGCAGTGTGAGGTAATACAGTAGGGGGAGTGCTGCTCAGTGTGAGGTGATACAGTAGGGGGAGTGCTGCTCAGTGTGAGGTGATACAGTAGGGGGAGTGCTGCTCAGTGTGAGGTGATACAGTAGGGGGAGTGCTGCTCAGTGTGAGGTAATACAGTAGGGGGAGTGCTGCTCAGTGTGAGGTAATACAGTAGGGGGAGTGCTGCTCAGTGTGAGGTAATACAGTAGGGGGAGTGCTGCTCAGTGTGAGGTGATACAGTAGGGGAGTGCTGCTCAGTGTGAGGTAATACAGTAGGGGAGTGCTGCTCAGTGTGAGGTGATACAGTAGGGGGAGTGCTGCTCAGTGTGAGGTAATACAGTAGGGGGAGTGCTGCTCAGTGTGAGGTAATACAGTAGGGGGAGTGCTGCTCTGCGTGAGGTAATACAGTAGGGGGAGTGCTGCTCAGTGTGAGGTAATACAGTAGGGGGAGTGCTGCTCAGTGTGAGGTAATACAGTAGGGGGAGTGCTGCTCAGTGTGAGGTAATACAGTAGGGGGAGTGCTGCTCAGCGTGAGGTAATACAGTAGGGGGAGTGCTGCTCAGTGTGAGGTAATACAGTAGTGGGAGTGCTGCTCAGCGTGAGGTAATACAGTAGTGGGAGTGCTGCTCAGAGTGAGGTAATACAGTAGGGGGAGTGTGAGGTAATACAGTAGGGGGAGTGCTGCTCAGTGTGAGGTAATACAGTAGGGTGAGTGCTGCTCAG